>NW_027184494.1:0-100000 GCF_021155775.2 Neodiprion pinetum
CTATGCATTAGTTTAGCTCGGAAAAATTTTTCCATGCCCGTAGAGCGAAAAGAAAAATGTCAAAAATTTTGAAAATTTTTTCTTCGTGCTTTATCCAAGGATTGCATGGCTAATAGTGCTTTGAAAAATTTTTAACCAATAAATTCAAAAACTAGAGTCTTCAAGCTTCAAAAGCTTGGTTTTTTTATTTCTTGTACGACCATTTTTCACTGAAATACAGCCTGTTGAAAATCACCAAAAAATGTCGAAAATTTTGTTGTTCCCTTAATTTTTGCGAGAAGTGTATATATCTATATATATACGTATACATATACATATATATACATATAAATATATATATATATATATATATATATATATATATATATATATATATAAATATATATGCGTATATTACAATTTTCAATTTACTTTTGGAAAATGGGAAATTGGAAAAAAAAAAAATTATCTTTCATTATTTCAATTTTTTGAAATCATGTATAATTATTAGAAAAATCCTAAATATTTTTGATTATTCGCTTATTTTTCATTTCATTCCATTTTCTATAATTTTTTCCATTTACAATCATTTTTTATTTTATTACATTATTTACCTTAATTACCTTCCTTTATATTTTATTATATTGATGTATTATATGAATATATATATAAATATATATATACATACATACCTATATATATACGTATATATATACATATATATATATATATACGTATATATAAACATATATATACATATATATATATATATATATATATATGTATATTATAATTTACAATTTAATTCCAAAAAGAGGGAAATTGAAAAAAAAAAATTTTTTCTACAATATTTTAATTTTTAAAAATTTTGTATAATTATTAGAAAAATCCTGAATATTCTCAATTGTTCGCTTATTTTTCATTCTATTTAATTTTTTTATAATTTTTTCCATTTACAATCATTTTTTATTTCATCACATTATTTATCTTAATTACCTTCATTTATATTCTATTATATTGATGTATAATATAAATATATGTATACATATATATCTATATAGAGTCCCCACTCCCACTGATCGACTCTGGGACGTCGCGCATTGCCTTTTGCTCGACTGTGATCGTGCCAAACACGTGTCCTCACGACCTTAGATCGACTGCGGGACACCCTTCAACGCCTCCTGCTCTCCTCTAACGATGCTCGTGTCCAGTCCCTACTGCCACTGATCGACTCTGGGACGACGCGCATTGCCTTTTGCTCGATTGTGACCGTGCCAAACACGCGTCCTCACGACCTCAGATCGACTGCGGGACACCCCCCAACGCCTCCTGCTCCACTCTAACGATGCTCGTGTCCAGTCCCCACTGCCACTGATCGACTCCGGGACGACGCGCATTGCCTTCTGCTCGACAGTGACCGTGCCTAGCACGCGTCCCCACGGCCTCGGATCGACTGCGGGACGACGCGCATTGCCTTTTGCTCGACTGCGACCGTGCCCACCTCGTGTCCCTACTGCCTCCGATCGACTCTGGGACGACGCGCATTGCCTTTTGCTTGACTGTGACCGTGCCTATCTCGTGTTCCCGCGGCCTCGGATCGACTGCGGGACCCCCTCCAGCGCCTGCTGCTCCACTTCAGCGATGCTCAAGTCTAGTCCCCACTCCCACCGATCGACTCAGAATCGACGCGCATTGCCTTTCGCCAAAATGTGACTTTGCCTGACGTGAGTCCCCACTGCCTACGATCGACTCTGGGACGACGCGCATTGCCTTTTGCTCGACTGTGACCGTGCCTCACACGAGTCCTAACTGCCTCCGATCGACTCGGAGACGACGCGCATTGCCTTTTGCTCGACTGTGACCGTGCCCAACACGTGTCCTCACTGCCTTCGATCGACTCTGGAACGACGCGCATTGCCTTTTGCTCGACTGTGAACGTGCCTAACACGTGTCCCTACGGCCTCTGATCAACTGCGGGAGGCCATCCAACGCCTCCTGCTCCACTCTAACAATGCACGTGTCGACTCCACATTGCCGCCGATCGACTCTGGGACGACGCGCATTGCCTTTTGCTCGACTGTGACTCTGCCTAATACGAGTCCCTACTGCCTCCGATCGACTCTGGGACGACGCGCATTGCCTTCCGCTCGACAGTGACCGTGCCTAGCACGCGTCCCCACGGCCTCGGATCGACTGCGGGACGCCCTTCACCGCCGTCTGCTCCACTCTAACGATGCTCGTGTCGGGCCCTACTGCCACCGATCGACTCTGGGACGACGCGCATCGCCTTTTGCTCGACTGTGACCGTGCCAAACACGAGTCCCCGCTGCCTCTAATCGACTCTGGGACGACGCGCATTGCCTTTCGCTCGACTGTGACCGTGTCTCACACGAGTCCTCACTGCCACCGATCGACTGCGGGAGGCCATCCAACGCCTCCCGCTCCACTCTGACGATGCTCGTGTCGACTCCACATTGCCACCGATCGACTCTGGGACGACGCGCGTTGCCTTTTGCTCGACTGTGACCGTGCCAAACACGCGTCCCCACGGCCTCGGATCGACTGCGGGACGCCCTTCGACGCCTCCTGCTCTACTCTAACGATGCTCGTGTCGGGCCCTACTGCCACCGATCGGCTCTGGGACGACGCGCATCGCTTTTTGCTCGACTGTGACCGTGCCAAACACGAGTCCCCGCTGCCTTCAATCGACTCTGGGACGACGCGCATTGCCTTTCGCTCGACTGTGACCGTGTCTCACACGAGTCCTCACTGCCACCGATCGACTGCGGGAGGCCATCCAACGCCTTCCGCTCCACTCTGACGATGCTCGTGTCGACTCCAAATCGCCACCGATCGACTCAGGGACGACGCGCATTGCCTTTTGCTCGACTGTGACCGTGCCAAACACGTGTCCTCACGACCTCAGATCGATTGCGGGACACCCTCTAACGCTCCCTGCTCCGCTCCAACGATGCTCGTGTCCAGATCCTACTGCCACAAATCGACTCTGGGACGACGCGCATTGCCTTCTGCTCGACTGTGACCGTGCCAAACACGTCTCCACACGGCCTCTGACCTACTGCGATGCGCCCCCCCGCGCCCCTTGCTCTACTCCAACAATGCTCGTGTCGACTCCACATTGCCACCGATCGACTCTGGAACGACGCGCATTGCCTTTTGCTCGACTGTGACTCTGCCTGATACGAGTCCCCACTGCCTCCGATCGACTCTGGGATGACGCGCATTGCCTTTTGCTTGACTGTAACCGTGCCTAACTCGTGTCCCCGCGGCCTCGGATCGACTGCGGGACGCCCTCCAGCGCCTGCTGCCTCACTTCAGCGATGCTCATGTCTAGTCCCCACTCCCACCGATCGACTTAGAGACAACGCGCATCGCCTTTCGCCAAAATGTGACTTTGCCTGACGCGAGTCCCCACTGCCTACGATCGACTCTGGAACGACGCGAATTGCCTTTTGCTCGTTTGTGACCGTGCCTCACACGAGTCCTTACTGCCTCCGATCGACTCGGAGACGACGCGCATTGCCTTTTCCTTGACTGTGACCGTGCCCAACACGTGTCCCCACTGCCTCCGATCGACTCTGGAACGACGCGCATTGCCCTCTGCTCGACTGTAACCGTGCCCAACACGTGTCCCTACTGCCTCTAATGGACTCTGGAACGACGCGCATTGCTTTTTGTTCGACTGTGACCGTGCTCAAGGCGTGTCCACACGGCCTTGAATCGACAGCTAGAGGCCATTTAACGCCTCCTGCTTCACTCTGACGATGCTCGTGTCGAGTCCCCACCGCTACTGATCGACTTTGAGTCGACACGTTCTGCCTTCCGCTCGGTTAAATGGCCTCCCGCGGTCGATTTGTGGCCGTGATGATGCGACTGAGGCACGGTTACAGTCGGTCAAGAGGTGATGCGCGTCGTCCCGAACGCGATCAGTAGCAGTTTGGACATGATGCGAGCATCGTCGGAGTGAAGCTGGAGACGTTGAAGGGCCTCCCGCAGTCGATCAGAGGCCGTGAGTACACGAGCTGGGGACAGTCACAGTCGATCGTGAGGCAATGCGCGAGGTACCAGACACGATCAGCGGCAGTTTAGACTTGACACGAGCAACGTCAGAGTGGACCGGGACACGTTGGATGGCCTCCAGTAGTCGATCAGAGGCCGTGTGGACACGCGTTGGGAACGGTCACAGTCAATCGGGAGGCAATGCGCGTCGTCCCAGACACGATCAGTGGCAGTGTGGACACGATACGATCATCGTCAGGGTGGAGCGGGAGACGATAAAGGGCGACCCGCAGTCGATATGCAGCCGTGGGGACGCGTGTTAGGCTCGGTCACAGTCGAGCAAAAGGCAATGCGCGTCGTCCCAGAGTCGATAGAAGGCGGTTGGGACTCGACAATAGCTTCGCAACAGTGAGGCAGGAGGCGTTGAAGAGCCACCGGCTGTCGATCTGAGGCCGTGGGGACACGAGTTGGGCACGGTCACAGTCGATCAAGAGGTAGTGCGCGTCGTCCCGAACGCGATCAGTAGTTATTTGGACATGATGCGAGCAGCGTCAGAGTGGAGCTAGAGACGTTGGAGGGCCCCACGCAGTCAATTTGAGGCCGTGGGGACGCGAGTGAGTTACGGCCACAGTCAATCAAGAGGCAACGCGCGTCGTTCCAGACACGATCAAGGGCAGTTTAGCCTTGATGCGAGCATCGTCAGAGTGGAGCTGGGGACGTTGATGGGCCTCCCGCAGTCGATCAGAGGCCGTGAGTACACGAGCTGGGGACAGTCACAGTCGATCGTGAGGCAATGCGCGTGGTACCAGACACGATCAGCGGCAGTTTAGACTTGACACGAGCAACGTCAGAGTGGACCGGGACACGTTGGATGGCCTCCAGTAGTCGATCAGAGGCCGTGTGGACACGCGTTGGGAACGGTCACAGTCAATCGGGAGGCAACGCGCGTCGTTCCAGACACGATCAGTGGCAGTTTGGACATGATACGAGCATCGTCAGAGCGGAGCGCGAGACAATGGAGGGCGTCCCGCAGTCAATCTGAAGCCGTGGGGACGCGTGTTGGGTTCAGTCACAGTCGAGCAAAAGGCGACTCCAAGACGACGCGCATTGCCTTCTGCTCGTCTGTGACCGTGCCTAACACGTGTCCCCACGGCCTTTGATCGACTGCGGGACGACGCGCATTGCCTTTTGCTCGACTGTGACCGTGCCCAACTCGTGTCCTCACTGCCTCCGATCGACTCTGGAACGACGCGCATTGCCTTTTGCTCGACTGTGAACGTGCCTAACACGTGTCCCTACGGCCTCTGATCAACTGCGGGAGGCCATCCAACGCCTCCTGCTCCACTCTAACAATGCACGTGTCGACTCCACATTGCCACCGATCGACTCTGGGACGACGCGCATTGCCTTCCGCTCGACAGTGACCGTGCCTAGCACGCGTCCCCACGGCCTTGGATCGACTGCGGGACGCCCTTCACCGCCTCCTGCTCCACTCTAACGATGCTCGTGTCGGGCCCTACTGCCACCGATCGACTCAGGGACGACGCGCATCGCCTTTTGCTCGACTGTGACCGTGCCAAACACGAGTCCCCGCTGCCTCCAATCGACTCTGGGACGACGCGCATTGCCTTTCGCTCGACTGTGACCGTGTCTCGCACGAGTCCTCACTGCCACCGATCGACTGCGGGAGGCCATCCAACGCCTCCCGCTCCACTCTGACGATGCTCGTGTCGACTCCACATTGCCACCGATCGACTCTGGGACGACGCGCGTTGCCTTTTGCTCGACTGTGACTGTGCCGAACACGTGTCCTCACGACCTCAGATCGACTGCGGGACACCCTTTCACGCTCCCTGCTCCGCTCTAACGATGCTCGTGTCCAGTCCACACTGCCACTGATCAACTCTGGGACGACGCGCATTGCCTTTTGCTCGATTGTGACCGTGCCGAACACGTCTCCACACGGCCTCTGACCTACTGCGATGCGCCCTCCAGCGCCCCTTGCGTCACTCTAACAATGCTCGTGTCGACTCCACATTGCCACTGATCGACTCTGGGACGACGCGCATTGCCTTTTGCTCGATTGTGACCGAGCCCAACACGTGTCGCCACGGACTCCAATCGACTGCGGGACGTTCTTAAGCGCCCCTTGCTTCACTCTTACGATGCTCGTGTCCAGTCCCCACTGCCGCTGATCGACTCTGGGACGACGCGCATTGCCTTTTGCTCGACTGTGACTCTGCCTAATACGAGTCCCTACTGCCTCCGATCGACTCTGGGACGACGCGCATTGCCTTCCGCTCGACAGTGACCGTGCCTAGCACGCGTCCCCACGGCCTCGGATCGACTGCGGGACGCCCTTCACCGCCTCCTGCTCTACTCTAACGATGCTCGTGTCGGGCCCACTGCCACCGATCGGCTCTGGGACGACGCGCATCGCTTTTTGCTCGACTGTGACCGTGCCAAACACGAGTCCCCGCTGCCTCCAATCGACTCTGGGACGACGCGCATTGCCTTTCGCTCGACTGTGACCGTGTCTTACACGAGTCCTCACTGCCACCGATCGACTGCGGGAGGCCATCCAACGCCTCCCGCTCCACTCTGACGATGCTCGTGTCGACTCCACATTGCCACCGATCGACTCTGGGACGACGCGCGTTGCCTTTTGCTCGACTGTGACCGTGCCAAACACGCGTCCCCACGGCCTCGGATCGACTGCGGGACGCCCTTCGACGCCTCCTGCTCTACTCTAACGATGCTCGTGTCGGGCCCACTGCCACCGATCGGCTCTGGGACGACGCGCATCGCTTTTTGCTCGACTGTGACCGTGCCAAACACGAGTCCCCGCTGCCTCCAATCGACTCTGGGACGACGCGCATTGCCTTTCGCTCGACTGTGACCGTGTCTCACACGAGTCCTCACTGCCACCGATCGACTGCGGGAGGCCATCCAACGCCTTCCGCTCCACTCTGACGATGCTCGTGTCGACTCCAAATCGCCACTGATCGACTCAGGGACGACGCGCATTGCCTTTTGCTCGACTGTGACCGTGCCTGATACGAGTCCCCACTGCCTCCGATCGACTCCGGGACGACGCGCATTGCCTTCCGCTCGACAATGACCGTGCCTAGCACGCGTCCCCACGGCCTCGGATCGACTGCGGGACGACGCGCATTGCCTTCTGCTCGACTGCGACCGTGCCCAACTCGTGTCCTTGCTGCCGCTGATCGACTCTTAAACGACGCGCATTGCCTTTTGCTCGACTGTGACCCTGCCTAACACGAGTCCCCGCTGCCTCTGATCGACTCTGGGACGACGCGCATTGCCTTTTGCTCGACTGTGACCGTGCCTAACTTGTGTCCCCGTGGCCTTTGATCGACTGCAAGAGGCCCTCCAACGCCTCCCGCTCCACTCCGACGATGCTCGTGTCGAGTCCCCACTCCCACCGATCGACTCTGGGACGACGCGCATTGCCTTTTGCTCGACTGTTACCGAGCCCAACACGTGTCCCCACGGACTCCAATCGACTGCGGGACGTTCTTAAGCGCCCCTTGCTTTACTCTTACGATGCTCGTGTCGAGTCCCCACTGCCACCGATCGACTCTAGGACGACGCACATTGCCTTTTGCTCGATTGTGACCGTGCCAAACACGTGTCCTCACGACCTCAGATCGACTGCGGGACACCCTCCAACGCCTCCTGCTCCACTCTAACGATGCTCGTGTCCAGTCCCTACTGCCGCTGATCGACTCTGGGACGACGCGCATTGCCTTTTGCTCGACTGTGACCGTGCCTAACTTGTGTCCCCGCGGCCTCTGATCGACTGCAAGAGGCCCTCCAACGCCTCCTGCTCCACTCCGACGATGCTCGTGTCGAGTCCCCACTCCCACCGATCGACTCTGGGACGTCGCGCATTGCCTTTTGCTCGACTGTGACCGTGCCAAACACGTGTCCTTACGACCTTAGATCGACTGCGGGACACACTCCAACGCCTCCTGCTCACCTCTAACAATGCTCGTGTCCAGTCCCGACTGCCACTGATCGACCCTGGGACGACGCGCATTGCCTTTTGCTCGATTGTGACCGTGCCAAACACGCGTCCTCACGACCTCAGATCGACCGCACGACACCCCTCAACGCCTCCTGCTCCACTCTAACGATGCTCGTGTCCAGTCCCCACTGCCACCGATCGACTTCGGGACGACGCGTATTGCCTTCTGCTCGACTGTGACCGTGCCTCACACGAGTCCCCACTGCCTCTGATCGACTCTGGGACGACGCGCATTGCCTTCTGCTCGACCGTGACCGTGCCTCACGCGAGTCCTCACTGCTTCCGATCGACTCGGAAACGACGCGCATTGCCTTTCGCTCGACTGTGACCTAGCCTGACACGTGTCCCCACTGCCTCCGATCGACTCTTAGACGACGCGCATTGCCTTTTACTCGACTGTGACCGTGCAAAACACGTGTCCTCACGACCTCAGATCGACTGCGGGACACCCTCCAACGCCCCCTGCTCCACTCTAACGATGCTCGTGTCCAGTCCCTACTGCCGCTGATCGACTCTGAGACGACGCGCATTGCCTTTTGCTCGACTGTGACCGTGCCTAACTCGTCTCCCCGCGGCCTCTGATCGACTGCAAGAGGCCCTCCAACGCCTCCTGCTCCACTCCGACGATGCTCGTGTCGAGTCCCCACTCCCACCGATCGACTCTGGGACGTCGCGCATTGCCTTTTGCTCGACTGTGACCGTGCCAAACACGTGTCCTCACGACCTTAGATCGACTGCGGGACACACTCCAACGCCTCCTGCTCACCTCTAACAATGCTCGTGTCCAGTCCCTACTGCCACTGATCGACCCTGGGACGACGCGCATTGCCTTTTGCTCGATTGTGACCGTGCCAAACACGCGTCCTCACGACCTCAGATCGACTGCGGGACACCCCCCAACGCCTCCTGCTCCACTCTAACGATGCTCGTGTCCAGTCCCCACTGCCACTGATCGACTTCGGGACGACGCGTATTGCCTTCTGCTTGACTGTGACCGTGCCTCACACGAGTCCCCACTGCCTCTGATCGACTCTGGGACGACGCGCATTGCCTTCTGCTCGACCGTGACCGTGCCTCACGCGAGTCCTCACTGCTTCCGATCGACTCGGAAACGACGCGCATTGCCTTTCGCTTGACTGTGACCTAGCCTGACACGTGTCCCCACTGCCTCCGATCGACTCTTAGACGACGCGCATTGCCTTTTACTCGACTGTGACCGTGCAAAACACGTGTCCTCACGACCTCTGATCGACTGCGGAACACGCTCCAACGCCCCCTGCTCCACTCTAACGATGCTCGTGTCCAGTCCCTACTGCCGCTGATCGACTCTGAGACGACGCGCATTGCCTTTTGCTCGACTGTGACCGTGCCTAACTCGTCTCCCCGCGGCCTCTGATCGACTGCAAGAGGCCCTCCAACGCCTCCTGCTCCACTCCGACGATGCTCGTGTCGAGTCCCCACTCCCACCGATCGACTCTGGGACGTCGCGCATTGCCTTTTGCTCGACTGTGACCGTGCCAAACACGTGTCCTCACGACCTTAGATCGACTGCGGGACACCCTTCAACGCCTCCTGCTCTCCTCTAACGATGCTCGTGTCCAGTCCCTACTGCCACTGATCGACTCTGGGACGACGCGCATTGCCTTTTGCTCGATTGTGACCGTGCCAAACACGCGTCCTCACGACCTCAGATCGACTGCGGGACACCCCCCAACGCCTCCTGCTCCACTCTAACGATGCTCGTGTCCAGTCCCCACTGCCACTGATCGACTCCGGGACGACGCGCATTGCCTTCTGCTCGACAGTGACCGTGCCTAGCACGCGTCCCCACGGCCTCGGATCGACTGCGGGACGACGCGCATTGCCTTTTGCTCGACTGCGACCGTGCCCACCTCGTGTCCCTACTGCCTCCGATCGACTCTGGGACGACGCGCATTGCCTTTTGCTTGACTGTGACCGTGCCTATCTCGTGTTCCCGCGGCCTCGGATCGACTGCGGGACCCCCTCCAGCGCCTGCTGCTCCACTTCAGCGATGCTCAAGTCTAGTCCCCACTCCCACCGATCGACTCAGAATCGACGCGCATTGCCTTTCGCCAAAATGTGACTTTGCCTGACGTGAGTCCCCACTGCCTACGATCGACTCTGGGACGACGCGCATTGCCTTTTGCTCGACTGTGACCGTGCCTCACACGAGTCCTAACTGCCTCCGATCGACTCGGAGACGACGCGCATTGCCTTTTGCTCGACTGTGACCGTGCCCAACACGTGTCCTCACTGCCTTCGATCGACTCTGGAACGACGCGCATTGCCTTTTGCTCGACTGTGAACGTGCCTAACACGTGTCCCTACGGCCTCTGATCAACTGCGGGAGGCCATCCAACGCCTCCTGCTCCACTCTAACAATGCACGTGTCGACTCCACATTGCCGCCGATCGACTCTGGGACGACGCGCATTGCCTTTTGCTCGACTGTGACTCTGCCTAATACGAGTCCCTACTGCCTCCGATCGACTCTGGGACGACGCGCATTGCCTTCCGCTCGACAGTGACCGTGCCTAGCACGCGTCCCCACGGCCTCGGATCGACTGCGGGACGCCCTTCACCGCCGTCTGCTCCACTCTAACGATGCTCGTGTCGGGCCCTACTGCCACCGATCGACTCTGGGACGACGCGCATCGCCTTTTGCTCGACTGTGACCGTGCCAAACACGAGTCCCCGCTGCCTCTAATCGACTCTGGGACGACGCGCATTGCCTTTCGCTCGACTGTGACCGTGTCTCACACGAGTCCTCACTGCCACCGATCGACTGCGGGAGGCCATCCAACGCCTCCCGCTCCACTCTGACGATGCTCGTGTCGACTCCACATTGCCACCGATCGACTCTGGGACGACGCGCGTTGCCTTTTGCTCGACTGTGACCGTGCCAAACACGCGTCCCCACGGCCTCGGATCGACTGCGGGACGCCCTTCGACGCCTCCTGCTCTACTCTAACGATGCTCGTGTCGGGCCCTACTGCCACCGATCGGCTCTGGGACGACGCGCATCGCTTTTTGCTCGACTGTGACCGTGCCAAACACGAGTCCCCGCTGCCTTCAATCGACTCTGGGACGACGCGCATTGCCTTTCGCTCGACTGTGACCGTGTCTCACACGAGTCCTCACTGCCACCGATCGACTGCGGGAGGCCATCCAACGCCTTCCGCTCCACTCTGACGATGCTCGTGTCGACTCCAAATCGCCACCGATCGACTCAGGGACGACGCGCATTGCCTTTTGCTCGACTGTGACCGTGCCAAACACGTGTCCTCACGACCTCAGATCGATTGCGGGACACCCTCTAACGCTCCCTGCTCCGCTCCAACGATGCTCGTGTCCAGATCCTACTGCCACAAATCGACTCTGGGACGACGCGCATTGCCTTCTGCTCGACTGTGACCGTGCCAAACACGTCTCCACACGGCCTCTGACCTACTGCGATGCGCCCCCCCGCGCCCCTTGCTCTACTCCAACAATGCTCGTGTCGACTCCACATTGCCACCGATCGACTCTGGAACGACGCGCATTGCCTTTTGCTCGACTGTGACTCTGCCTGATACGAGTCCCCACTGCCTCCGATCGACTCTGGGATGACGCGCATTGCCTTTTGCTTGACTGTAACCGTGCCTAACTCGTGTCCCCGCGGCCTCGGATCGACTGCGGGACGCCCTCCAGCGCCTGCTGCCTCACTTCAGCGATGCTCATGTCTAGTCCCCACTCCCACCGATCGACTTAGAGACAACGCGCATCGCCTTTCGCCAAAATGTGACTTTGCCTGACGCGAGTCCCCACTGCCTACGATCGACTCTGGAACGACGCGAATTGCCTTTTGCTCGTTTGTGACCGTGCCTCACACGAGTCCTTACTGCCTCCGATCGACTCGGAGACGACGCGCATTGCCTTTTCCTTGACTGTGACCGTGCCCAACACGTGTCCCCACTGCCTCCGATCGACTCTGGAACGACGCGCATTGCCCTCTGCTCGACTGTAACCGTGCCCAACACGTGTCCCTACTGCCTCTAATGGACTCTGGAACGACGCGCATTGCTTTTTGTTCGACTGTGACCGTGCTCAAGGCGTGTCCACACGGCCTTGAATCGACAGCTAGAGGCCATTTAACGCCTCCTGCTTCACTCTGACGATGCTCGTGTCGAGTCCCCACCGCTACTGATCGACTTTGAGTCGACACGTTCTGCCTTCCGCTCGGTTAAATGGCCTCCCGCGGTCGATTTGTGGCCGTGATGATGCGACTGAGGCACGGTTACAGTCGGTCAAGAGGTGATGCGCGTCGTCCCGAACGCGATCAGTAGCAGTTTGGACATGATGCGAGCATCGTCGGAGTGAAGCTGGAGACGTTGAAGGGCCTCCCGCAGTCGATCAGAGGCCGTGAGTACACGAGCTGGGGACAGTCACAGTCGATCGTGAGGCAATGCGCGAGGTACCAGACACGATCAGCGGCAGTTTAGACTTGACACGAGCAACGTCAGAGTGGACCGGGACACGTTGGATGGCCTCCAGTAGTCGATCAGAGGCCGTGTGGACACGCGTTGGGAACGGTCACAGTCAATCGGGAGGCAATGCGCGTCGTCCCAGACACGATCAGTGGCAGTGTGGACACGATACGATCATCGTCAGGGTGGAGCGGGAGACGATAAAGGGCGACCCGCAGTCGATATGCAGCCGTGGGGACGCGTGTTAGGCTCGGTCACAGTCGAGCAAAAGGCAATGCGCGTCGTCCCAGAGTCGATAGAAGGCGGTTGGGACTCGACAATAGCTTCGCAACAGTGAGGCAGGAGGCGTTGAAGAGCCACCGGCTGTCGATCTGAGGCCGTGGGGACACGAGTTGGGCACGGTCACAGTCGATCAAGAGGTAGTGCGCGTCGTCCCGAACGCGATCAGTAGTTATTTGGACATGATGCGAGCAGCGTCAGAGTGGAGCTAGAGACGTTGGAGGGCCCCACGCAGTCAATTTGAGGCCGTGGGGACGCGAGTGAGTTACGGCCACAGTCAATCAAGAGGCAACGCGCGTCGTTCCAGACACGATCAAGGGCAGTTTAGCCTTGATGCGAGCATCGTCAGAGTGGAGCTGGGGACGTTGATGGGCCTCCCGCAGTCGATCAGAGGCCGTGAGTACACGAGCTGGGGACAGTCACAGTCGATCGTGAGGCAATGCGCGTGGTACCAGACACGATCAGCGGCAGTTTAGACTTGACACGAGCAACGTCAGAGTGGACCGGGACACGTTGGATGGCCTCCAGTAGTCGATCAGAGGCCGTGTGGACACGCGTTGGGAACGGTCACAGTCAATCGGGAGGCAACGCGCGTCGTTCCAGACACGATCAGTGGCAGTTTGGACATGATACGAGCATCGTCAGAGCGGAGCGCGAGACAATGGAGGGCGTCCCGCAGTCAATCTGAAGCCGTGGGGACGCGTGTTGGGTTCAGTCACAGTCGAGCAAAAGGCGACTCCAAGACGACGCGCATTGCCTTCTGCTCGTCTGTGACCGTGCCTAACACGTGTCCCCACGGCCTTTGATCGACTGCGGGACGACGCGCATTGCCTTTTGCTCGACTGTGACCGTGCCCAACTCGTGTCCTCACTGCCTCCGATCGACTCTGGAACGACGCGCATTGCCTTTTGCTCGACTGTGAACGTGCCTAACACGTGTCCCTACGGCCTCTGATCAACTGCGGGAGGCCATCCAACGCCTCCTGCTCCACTCTAACAATGCACGTGTCGACTCCACATTGCCACCGATCGACTCTGGGACGACGCGCATTGCCTTCCGCTCGACAGTGACCGTGCCTAGCACGCGTCCCCACGGCCTTGGATCGACTGCGGGACGCCCTTCACCGCCTCCTGCTCCACTCTAACGATGCTCGTGTCGGGCCCTACTGCCACCGATCGACTCAGGGACGACGCGCATCGCCTTTTGCTCGACTGTGACCGTGCCAAACACGAGTCCCCGCTGCCTCCAATCGACTCTGGGACGACGCGCATTGCCTTTCGCTCGACTGTGACCGTGTCTCGCACGAGTCCTCACTGCCACCGATCGACTGCGGGAGGCCATCCAACGCCTCCCGCTCCACTCTGACGATGCTCGTGTCGACTCCACATTGCCACCGATCGACTCTGGGACGACGCGCGTTGCCTTTTGCTCGACTGTGACTGTGCCGAACACGTGTCCTCACGACCTCAGATCGACTGCGGGACACCCTTTCACGCTCCCTGCTCCGCTCTAACGATGCTCGTGTCCAGTCCACACTGCCACTGATCAACTCTGGGACGACGCGCATTGCCTTTTGCTCGATTGTGACCGTGCCGAACACGTCTCCACACGGCCTCTGACCTACTGCGATGCGCCCTCCAGCGCCCCTTGCGTCACTCTAACAATGCTCGTGTCGACTCCACATTGCCACTGATCGACTCTGGGACGACGCGCATTGCCTTTTGCTCGATTGTGACCGAGCCCAACACGTGTCGCCACGGACTCCAATCGACTGCGGGACGTTCTTAAGCGCCCCTTGCTTCACTCTTACGATGCTCGTGTCCAGTCCCCACTGCCGCTGATCGACTCTGGGACGACGCGCATTGCCTTTTGCTCGACTGTGACTCTGCCTAATACGAGTCCCTACTGCCTCCGATCGACTCTGGGACGACGCGCATTGCCTTCCGCTCGACAGTGACCGTGCCTAGCACGCGTCCCCACGGCCTCGGATCGACTGCGGGACGCCCTTCACCGCCTCCTGCTCTACTCTAACGATGCTCGTGTCGGGCCCACTGCCACCGATCGGCTCTGGGACGACGCGCATCGCTTTTTGCTCGACTGTGACCGTGCCAAACACGAGTCCCCGCTGCCTCCAATCGACTCTGGGACGACGCGCATTGCCTTTCGCTCGACTGTGACCGTGTCTTACACGAGTCCTCACTGCCACCGATCGACTGCGGGAGGCCATCCAACGCCTCCCGCTCCACTCTGACGATGCTCGTGTCGACTCCACATTGCCACCGATCGACTCTGGGACGACGCGCGTTGCCTTTTGCTCGACTGTGACCGTGCCAAACACGCGTCCCCACGGCCTCGGATCGACTGCGGGACGCCCTTCGACGCCTCCTGCTCTACTCTAACGATGCTCGTGTCGGGCCCACTGCCACCGATCGGCTCTGGGACGACGCGCATCGCTTTTTGCTCGACTGTGACCGTGCCAAACACGAGTCCCCGCTGCCTCCAATCGACTCTGGGACGACGCGCATTGCCTTTCGCTCGACTGTGACCGTGTCTCACACGAGTCCTCACTGCCACCGATCGACTGCGGGAGGCCATCCAACGCCTTCCGCTCCACTCTGACGATGCTCGTGTCGACTCCAAATCGCCACTGATCGACTCAGGGACGACGCGCATTGCCTTTTGCTCGACTGTGACCGTGCCTGATACGAGTCCCCACTGCCTCCGATCGACTCCGGGACGACGCGCATTGCCTTCCGCTCGACAATGACCGTGCCTAGCACGCGTCCCCACGGCCTCGGATCGACTGCGGGACGACGCGCATTGCCTTCTGCTCGACTGCGACCGTGCCCAACTCGTGTCCTTGCTGCCGCTGATCGACTCTTAAACGACGCGCATTGCCTTTTGCTCGACTGTGACCCTGCCTAACACGAGTCCCCGCTGCCTCTGATCGACTCTGGGACGACGCGCATTGCCTTTTGCTCGACTGTGACCGTGCCTAACTTGTGTCCCCGTGGCCTTTGATCGACTGCAAGAGGCCCTCCAACGCCTCCCGCTCCACTCCGACGATGCTCGTGTCGAGTCCCCACTCCCACCGATCGACTCTGGGACGACGCGCATTGCCTTTTGCTCGACTGTTACCGAGCCCAACACGTGTCCCCACGGACTCCAATCGACTGCGGGACGTTCTTAAGCGCCCCTTGCTTTACTCTTACGATGCTCGTGTCGAGTCCCCACTGCCACCGATCGACTCTAGGACGACGCACATTGCCTTTTGCTCGATTGTGACCGTGCCAAACACGTGTCCTCACGACCTCAGATCGACTGCGGGACACCCTCCAACGCCTCCTGCTCCACTCTAACGATGCTCGTGTCCAGTCCCTACTGCCGCTGATCGACTCTGGGACGACGCGCATTGCCTTTTGCTCGACTGTGACCGTGCCTAACTTGTGTCCCCGCGGCCTCTGATCGACTGCAAGAGGCCCTCCAACGCCTCCTGCTCCACTCCGACGATGCTCGTGTCGAGTCCCCACTCCCACCGATCGACTCTGGGACGTCGCGCATTGCCTTTTGCTCGACTGTGACCGTGCCAAACACGTGTCCTTACGACCTTAGATCGACTGCGGGACACACTCCAACGCCTCCTGCTCACCTCTAACAATGCTCGTGTCCAGTCCCGACTGCCACTGATCGACCCTGGGACGACGCGCATTGCCTTTTGCTCGATTGTGACCGTGCCAAACACGCGTCCTCACGACCTCAGATCGACCGCACGACACCCCTCAACGCCTCCTGCTCCACTCTAACGATGCTCGTGTCCAGTCCCCACTGCCACCGATCGACTTCGGGACGACGCGTATTGCCTTCTGCTCGACTGTGACCGTGCCTCACACGAGTCCCCACTGCCTCTGATCGACTCTGGGACGACGCGCATTGCCTTCTGCTCGACCGTGACCGTGCCTCACGCGAGTCCTCACTGCTTCCGATCGACTCGGAAACGACGCGCATTGCCTTTCGCTCGACTGTGACCTAGCCTGACACGTGTCCCCACTGCCTCCGATCGACTCTTAGACGACGCGCATTGCCTTTTACTCGACTGTGACCGTGCAAAACACGTGTCCTCACGACCTCAGATCGACTGCGGGACACCCTCCAACGCCCCCTGCTCCACTCTAACGATGCTCGTGTCCAGTCCCTACTGCCGCTGATCGACTCTGAGACGACGCGCATTGCCTTTTGCTCGACTGTGACCGTGCCTAACTCGTCTCCCCGCGGCCTCTGATCGACTGCAAGAGGCCCTCCAACGCCTCCTGCTCCACTCCGACGATGCTCGTGTCGAGTCCCCACTCCCACCGATCGACTCTGGGACGTCGCGCATTGCCTTTTGCTCGACTGTGACCGTGCCAAACACGTGTCCTCACGACCTTAGATCGACTGCGGGACACACTCCAACGCCTCCTGCTCACCTCTAACAATGCTCGTGTCCAGTCCCTACTGCCACTGATCGACCCTGGGACGACGCGCATTGCCTTTTGCTCGATTGTGACCGTGCCAAACACGCGTCCTCACGACCTCAGATCGACTGCGGGACACCCCCCAACGCCTCCTGCTCCACTCTAACGATGCTCGTGTCCAGTCCCCACTGCCACTGATCGACTTCGGGACGACGCGTATTGCCTTCTGCTTGACTGTGACCGTGCCTCACACGAGTCCCCACTGCCTCTGATCGACTCTGGGACGACGCGCATTGCCTTCTGCTCGACCGTGACCGTGCCTCACGCGAGTCCTCACTGCTTCCGATCGACTCGGAAACGACGCGCATTGCCTTTCGCTTGACTGTGACCTAGCCTGACACGTGTCCCCACTGCCTCCGATCGACTCTTAGACGACGCGCATTGCCTTTTACTCGACTGTGACCGTGCAAAACACGTGTCCTCACGACCTCTGATCGACTGCGGAACACGCTCCAACGCCCCCTGCTCCACTCTAACGATGCTCGTGTCCAGTCCCTACTGCCGCTGATCGACTCTGAGACGACGCGCATTGCCTTTTGCTCGACTGTGACCGTGCCTAACTCGTCTCCCCGCGGCCTCTGATCGACTGCAAGAGGCCCTCCAACGCCTCCTGCTCCACTCCGACGATGCTCGTGTCGAGTCCCCACTCCCACCGATCGACTCTGGGACGTCGCGCATTGCCTTTTGCTCGACTGTGACCGTGCCAAACACGTGTCCTCACGACCTTAGATCGACTGCGGGACACACTCCAACGCCTCCTGCTCACCTTTACCAATGCTCGTGTCCAGTCCCTACTGCCACTGATCGACCCTGGGACGACGCGCATTGCCTTTTGCTCGATTGTGACCGTGCCAAACACGCGTCCTCACGACCTCAGATCGACTGCGGGACACCCCCCAACGCCTCCTGCTCCACTCTAACGATGCTCGTGTCCAGTCCCCACTGCCACTGATCGACTTCGGGACGACGCGTATTGCCTTCTGCTTGACTGTGACCGTGCCTCACACGAGTCCCCACTGCCTCTGATCGACTCTGGGACGACGCGCATTGCCTTTTGCTCGATTGTGACCGTGCCAAACACGTGTCCTCACGACCTCAGATCGACTGCGGGACACCCTCCAACGCCTCCTGCTCCACTCTAACGATGCTCGTGTCCAGTCCCTACTGCCGCTGATCGACTCTGGGACGACGCGCATTGCCTTTTGCTCGACTGTGACCGTGCCTAACTTGTGTCCCCGCGGCCTCTGATCGACTGCAAGAGGCCCTCCAACGCCTCCTGCTCCACTCCGACGATGCTCGTGTCGAGTCCCCACTCCCACCGATCGACTCTGGGACGTCGCGCATTGCCTTTTGCTCGACTGTGACCGTGCCAAACACGTGTCCTTACGACCTTAGATCGACTGCGGGACACACTCCAACGCCTCCTGCTCACCTCTAACAATGCTCGTGTCCAGTCCCTACTGCCACTGATCGACCCTGGGACGACGCGCATTGCCTTTTGCTCGATTGTGACCGTGCCAAACACGCGTCCTCACGACCTCAGATCGACTGCGGGACACCCCTCAGCGCCTCCTGCTCCACTCTAACGATGCTCGTGTCCAGTCCCCACTGCCACCGATCGACTTCGGGACGACGCGTATTGCCTTCTGCTCGACTGTGACCGTGCCTCACACGAGTCCCCACTGCCTCTGATCGACTCTGGGACGACGCGCATTGCCTTCTGCTCGACCGTGACCGTGCCTCACGCGAGTCCTCACTGCTTCCGATCGACTCGGAAACGACGCGCATTGCCTTTCGCTCGACTGTGACCTAGCCTGACACGTGTCCCCACTGCCTCCGATCGACTCTTAGACGACGCGCATTGCCTTTTACTCGACTGTGACCGTGCAAAACACGTGTCCTCACGACCTCAGATCGACTGCGGGACACCCTCCAACGCCCCCTGCTCCACTCTAACGATGCTCGTGTCCAGTCCCTACTGCCGCTGATCGACTCTGAGACGACGCGCATTGCCTTTTGCTCGACTGTTACCGTGCGTAACTCGTCTCCCCGCGGCCTCTGATCGACTGCAAGAGGCCCTCCAACGCCTCCTGCTCCACTCCGACGATGCTCGTGTCGAGTCCCCACTCCCACCGATCGACTCTGGGACGACGCGCGTTGCCTTTTGCTCGACTGTGACTGTGCCGAACACGTGTCCTCTTGACCTCAGATCGACTGCGGGACACCCTTTCACGCTCCCTGCTCCGCTCTAACGATGCTCGTGTCCAGTCCACACTGCCACTGATCAACTCTGGGACGACGCGCATTGCCTTTTGCTCGATTGTGACCGTGCCAAACACGTCTCCACACGGCCTCTGACCTACTGCGATGCGCCCTCCAGCGCCCCTTGCGTCACTCTAACAATGCTCGTGTCGACTCCACATTGCCACTGATCGACTCTGGGACGACGCGCATTGCCTTTTGCTCGATTGTGACCGAGCCCAACACGTGTCGCCACGGACTCCAATCGACTGCGGGACGTTCTTAAGCGCCCCTTGCTTCACTCTTACGATGCTCGTGTCCAGTCCCCACTGCCGCTGATCGACTCTGGGACGACGCGCATTGCCTTTTGCTCGACTGTGACTCTGCCTAATACGAGTCCCTACTGCCTCCGATCGACTCTGGGACGACGCGCATTGCCTTCCGCTCGACAGTGACCGTGCCTAGCACGCGTCCCCACGGCCTCGGATCGACTGCGGGACGCCCTTCACCGCCTCCTGCTCCACTCTAACGATGCTCGTGTCGGGCCCTACTGCCACCGATCGACTCTGGGACGACGCGCATCGCCTTTTGCTCGACTGTGACCGTGCCATACACGAGTCCCCGCTGCCTCTAATCGACTCTGGGATGACGCGCATTGCCTTTCGCTCGACTGTGACCGTGTCTCACACGAGTCCTCACTGCCACCGATCGACTGCGGGAGGCCATCCAACGCCTCCCGCTCCACTCTGACGATGCTCGTGTCGACTCCACATTGCCGCCGATCGACTCTGGGACGACGCGCGTTGCCTTTTGCTCGACTGTGACCGTGCCAAACACGCGTCCCCACGGCCTCGGATCGACTGCGAGACGCCCTTCGACGCCTCCTGCTCTACTCTAACGATGCTCGTGTCGGGCCCACTGCCACCGATCGGCTCTGGGACGACGCGCATCGCTTTTTGCTCGACTGTGACCGTGCCAAACACGAGTCCCCGCTGCCTCCAATCGACTCTGGGACGACGCGCATTGCCTTTCGCTCGACTGTGACCGTGTCTCACACGAGTCCTCACTGCCACCGATCGACTGCGGGAGGCCATCCAACGCCTCCCGCTCCACTCTGACGATGCTCGTGTCGACTCCAAATCGCCACTGATCGACTCAGGGACGACGCGCATTGCCTTTTGCTCGACTGTGACCGTGCCTGATACGAGTCCCCACTGCCTCCGATCGACTCCGGGACGACGCGCATTGCCTTTTGCTCGACTGTGACCGTGCCAAACACGTGTCCTAGCGACCTCAGATCGACTGCAAGAGGCCCTCCAACGCCTCCCGCTCCACTCCGACGATGCTCGTGTCGAGTCCCTACTCCCACCGATCGACTCTGGGACGACGCGCATTGCCTTTTGCTCGACTGTGACCGTGCCTAACTTGTGTCCCCGTGGCCTTTGATCGACTGCAAGAGGCCCTCCAACGCCTCCCGCTCCACTCCGACGATGCTCGTGTCGAGTCCCCACTCCCACCGATCGACTCTGGGACGACGCGCATTGCCTTTTGCTCGACTGTTACCGAGCCCAACACGTGTCCCCACGGATTCCAATCGACTGCGGGACGTTCTTAAGCGCCCCTTGCTTTACTCTTACGATGCTCGTGTCGAGTCCCCACTGCCACCGATCGACTCTAGGACGACGCACATTGCCTTTTGCTCGATTGTGACCGTGCCAAACACGTGTCCTCACGACCTCAGATCGACTGCGGGACACCCTCCAACGCCTCCAGCTCCACTCCGACAATGCTCGTGTCAAGACCACAGTGCCACCAATTGACACTGGCACGACGCGCATTGCCTTCTGCTCGACTGTGACCGTGCCTCACACAAGTCCCCACTGCCTCTGATCGACTCTGGGACGACGCGCATTGCCTTTTGCTTGACTGTAACCGTGCCTAACTCGTGTCCCCGCGGCCTCGGATCGACTGCGGGACGCCCACCAGCGCCTGCTGCTTCACTTCAGCGATGCTCATGTCTAGTCCCCACTCCCACCGATCGACTTAGAGACAACGCGCATTGCCTTTCGCCAAAATGTGACTTTGCCTGACGTGAGTCCCCACTGCCTACGATCGACTCTGGGACGACGCGCATTGGCTTTTGCTCGATTGTGACCGAGCCCAACACGTGTCCCCACGGACTCCAATCGACTGCGGGACGTTCTTAAGCGCCCCTTGCTTTACTCTTACGATGCTCGTGTCCATTCCCCACTGCCGCTGATCGACTCTGGGACGACGCGCATTGCCTTTTGCTCGACTGTGACTCTGCCTAATACGAGTCCCTACCGCCTCCGATCGACTCTGGGACGACGCGCATTGCCATCCGCTCGACAGTGACCGTGCCTAGCACGCGTCCCCACGGCCTCGGATCGACTGCGGGACGCCCTTCACCGCCTCCTGCTCCACTCTAACGATGCTCGTGTCGGGCCCTACTGCCACCGATCGACTCTGGGACGACGCGCATCGCCTGTTGCTCGACTGTGACCGTGCCAAACACGAGTCCCCGCTGCCTCTAATCGACTCTGGGACGACGCGCATTGCCTTTCGCTCGACTGTGACCGTGTCTCACACGAGTCCTCACTGCCACCAATCGACTGCGGGAGGCCATCCAACGCCTCCCGCTCCACTCTGACGATGCTCGTGTCGACTCCACATTGCCACCGATCGACTCTGGGACGACGCGCGTTGCCTTTTGCTCGACTGTGACCGTGCCAAACACGCGTCCCCACGGCCTCGGATCGACTGCGGGACGCCCTTTGACGCCTCCTGCTCTACTCTAACGATGCTCGTGTCGGGCCCTACTGCCACCGATCGGCTCTGGGACGACGCGAATTGCCTTTTGCTCGTTTGTGACCGTGCCTCACACGAGTCCTTACTGCATCTGATCGACTCGGAGACGACGCGCATTGCCTTTTCCTTGACTGTGACCGTGCCCAACACGTGTCCCCACCGCCTCCGATCGACTCTGGAACGACGCGCATTGCCCTCTGCTTGACTGTAACCGTGCCCAACACGTGTCCCTACTGCCTCTAATAGACTCTGGAACGACGCGCATTGCTTTTTGTTTGACTGTGACCGTGCTCAAGGCGTGTCCACACGGCCTTGAATCGACAGCTAGAGGCCATTTAACGCCTCCTGCTTCACTCTGACGATGCTCGTGTCGAGTCCCCACCGCTACTGATCGACTTTGAGTCGACACGTTCCGCCTTCCGCTCGGTTAAATGGCCTCCCGCGGTCGATTTGTGGCCGTGATGATGCGACTGAGGCGCGGTTACAGTCGGTCAAGAGGTGATGCGCGTCGTCCCGAACGCGATCAGTTGCAGTTTGGACATGATGCGAGCATCGTCAGAGTGAAGCTGGAGACGTTGGAGGGCCTCCCGCAGTCAATCTGAGGCCGAGGGGGCGCGAGTTAGGCACTGCCACAGTCGATCAAGAGGCAATGCGCGTCGTCCTAGACACGATCAGTGGCAGTTTGGCCATGATGCGAGCATCGTCGGAGTGGAGCTGGGGACGTTGAAGGGCCTCCCGCAGTCGATCAGAGGCCGTGAGTACACGAGCTGGGGACAGTCACAGTCGATCGTGAGGCAATGCGCGTGGTACCAGACACGATCAGCGGCAGTTTAGACTTGACACGAGCAACGTCAGAGTGGAGCAGGAGGCGTTGGGGGGTGGCCCGCAGTCGATCTGAGGTCGTGAGGACACGTGTTTGGTACGGTCACAGTCGAGCAAAAGGCAATGCGCGTCGTCCCAGAGTCGATCGGAGGCAGCGGGGACTCGTGTTTGGTACGGTCACAGTCGAGCAAAAGGCAATGCGCGTCGTCCCAGAGTCGATCAAAGGCGGCGGGGACTCGTGTTAGGCAGGGTCACAGTCGAGCAAAAGGCAATGCGCGTCGTTTAAGAGTCGATCGGTGGCAGTGGGGACACGTGTTGGGCACGGTCACAGTCAAGCAAAAGGCAATGCGCGTCGTCCCAGAGTCGATCGGAGGCAGTAGGGACTCGTGTTAGGCATGGTCACAGTCGAGCAAAAGGCAATGCGCGCCGTTTTGGAGTCGATCGGAGGCAGCGGGGACTCGTGTCAGGCATGGTCCCAGTCGAGCAGAAGGCAATGCGCGTCGTCCCAGAGTCGATCGGTGGCAGTGGGGACTCGACACGAGCATCGTAAGAGTAAAGCCAGGGGCGCTTAAGAACGTCCCGCAGTCGATTGGAGTCCGTGGGGACACGTGTTGGGCTCGGTAACGGTCGAGCAAAAGGCAATGCGCGTCGTCCCAGAGTCGATCGGAGGCAGTGGGGACTCGTGTTAGGCATGGTCACAGTCGAGCAGAGGGTAATGCGCGTCGTCTAAGAGTCGATCGGAGGCAGTGGGGACCCGTGTTGGGCACGGTCACAGTCGAGCAAAAGGCAATGCGCGTCGTCCCAAAGTTGAACGGAGGCAGTGGGGACTCACGTCAGGCAAGGTCCCAGTTTTGCGAAAGGCAATGCGCGTCGTCTCAGAGTCGATCAGCGGCAGTAGGGACTGGACACGAACATCGTTAGAGTGGAGCAGGAGGCGTTGGAGGGTGTCCCGCAGTCGATCTGAGGTCGTGAGGACACGTGTTTGGCACGGTCACGGTCGGGCAAAATGCAATGCGCGTCGTCCCCGAGTTCATTGATGGCAGTAGGGACCCGACACGTGCATCGTTGGAGTAAAGCGGGAGGTCGTGAAGGGCGTCCCAACGTCGATCAGAGGCCTTTTGCTTGACTGTGACCATGCCCAACACGTCTCCCCACGGCCTCTGACCTACTGCGATGCGCCCCCCAGCGCCCCTTGCTTTACTCTAACGATACTCGTGTCAAGTCCCCACTGCCACCGATCGACTCTGAGACGACGCGCATTGCCTTTTGCTCGACTGTTACCGAGCCCAACACGTGTCCCCACGGACTCCATTCGACTGCGGGACGTTCTTAAGCGCCCCTTGCTTCACTCTTACGATGCTCGTGTCGAGTCCCCACTGCCACCAATCGACTCTAGGACGACGCGCATTGCCTTTTGCTCGATTGTGACCGTGCCAAACACGTGTCCTTACGACCTCAGATCGACTGCGGGACACCCCCCAACGCCTCCTGCACCACTCTAACGATGCTCGTGTCCAGTTCCCACTGCCACTGATCGACTACGGGACGACGCGCATCGCCTTCTGCTCAACTGTGACCGTGCCTAACTTGTGTCCCCGCGGCCTCTGATCGACTGCAAGAGGCCCTCCAACGCCTCCTGCTCCACTCCGACGATGCTCGTGTCGAGTCCCCACTCCCACCGATCGACTCTGGGACGTCGCGCATTGCCCTTTGCCCGACTGTGACCGTGCCAAACACGTGTCCTTACGACCTTAGATCGACTGCGGGACACCCTCCAACGCCTCCAGCTCCACTCTGACAATGCTCGTGTCAAGACCACAGTGCCACCGATCGACACTGGCACGACGTACATTGCCTTTTGCTTGACTGTGACCGTGCTGAACACAAGACCTTACCGCCTCCGATCGACTCTAGGACGACGCGCATTGCCGTGTGCTCAAATGTGACCGTAGCAAACACGAGTCCCCACTGCCGCTGATCAACTCTCGGACGACGCACTTTGCCTTCTGCCCGACAGTGACCGTGCATCGTCAGAGTGGAGCAACAGGCGTTGGACGGCCTCCCGCAGTCGATCAGAGGCAGTGGGGACTCGTGTGAGGCACGGTCACAGTCGAGCCGAAGGCACTGCGCGTCGTCCCGGAGTCGATCGGTGGCAGTAGGGACTCGTGTTAGGCATGGTCACAGTCGAGCAAAAGGCAATGCGCGTCGTCTAAGAGTCGATCGGAGGCAGTGGGGACACGTGTTAGGCAGGGTCACAGTCGAGCAAAAGGCAATGCGCGTCGTCCAAGAGTCGATCAGAGGCGGCAGGGACTCGTGTTTGGTACGGTCACAGTCGAGCAAAAGGCAATGCGCGTCGTTCAAGAGTCGATCGGAGGCAGTGGGGACACGTGTTGGGCACGGTCACAGTCAAGCAAAAGGCAATGCGCGTCGTCCCAGAGTCGATCGGTGGGAGTGGGGACTCGACACGAGCATCGTCAGAGTGGAGCAGGAGGCGTTGGAGGGCCTCTTGCAGTCGATCAGAGGCCGCGGGGAGACGAGTTAGGCACGGTCACAGTCGAGCAAAAGGCAATGCGCGTCGTTTTAGAGTCGATCGGAGGCAGCGGGGACTCGTGTTAGGCATGGTCACAGTCGAGCAAACGGCAATGCGCGTCGTCCGAGAGTCGATCAGTGGCAGTGGGGACTCGACACGAGCATCGTCGGAGTGGAGCAGGAGGCGTTGGCGGGTGTCCCGCAGTCGATCCGAGATCGTGAGGACGCGCGTTCGGCACGGTCACAGTCGAGCAAAAGGCAATGCGCGACGTCCCAGAGTCGAATAAAGGCAGCGGGGACTCGTGTTAGGCAGGGTCACAGTCGAGCAAAAGGCAATGCGCGTCGTCCAAGAGTCGATCAGAGGCGGCGGGGACTCGTGTTTGGTACGGTCACAGTCGAGCAAAAGGCAATGCGCGTCGTTCAAGAGTCGATCGGAGGCGGTGGGGACACGTGTTGGGCACGGTCACAGTCAAGCAAAAGGCAATGCGCGTCGTCCCAGAGTCGATCGGTGGGAGTGGGGACTCGACACGAGCATCGTCAGAGTGGAGCAGGAGGCGTTGGAGGGCCTCTTGCAGTCGATCAGAGGCCGCGGGGAGACGAGTTAGGCACGGTCACAGTCGAGCAAAAGGCAATGCGCGTCGTTTTAGAGTCGATCGGAGGCAGCGGGGACTCGTGTTAGGCATGGTCACAGTCGAGCAAACGGCAATGCGCGTCGTCCGAGAGTCGATCAGTGGCAGTGGGGACTCGACACGAGCATCGTCGGAGTGGAGCAGGAGGCGTTGGCGGGTGTCCCGCAGTCGATCCGAGATCGTGAGGACGCGCGTTCGGCACGGTCACAGTCGAGCAAAAGGCAATGCGCGACGTCCCAGAGTCGATCAAAGGCAGCGGGGACTCGTGTTAGGCAGGGTCACAGTCGAGCAAAAGGCAATGCGCGTCGTCCAAGAGTCGATCAGAGGCGGCGGGGACTCGTGTTTGGTACGGTCACAGTCGAGCAAAAGGCAATGCGCGTCGTTCAAGAGTCGATCGGAGGCAGTGGGGACACGTGTTGGGCACGGTCACAGTCAAGCAAAAGGCAATGCGCGTCGTCCCAGAGTCGATCGGTGGGAGTGGGGACTCGACACGAGCATCGTCAGAGTGGAGCAGGAGGCGTTGGAGGGCCTCTTGCAGTCGATCAGAGGCCGCGGGGAGACGAGTTAGGCACGGTCACAGTCGAGCAAAAGGCAATGCGCGTCGTCCCAGAGTCGATCAGAGGCAGCGGGGACTCGTGTTAGGCAGGGTCACAGTCGAGCAAAAGGCAATGCGCGTCGTTTAAGAGTCGATCGGAGGCAGTGGGGACACGTGTTGGGCACGGTCACAGTCAAGCAAAAGGCGATGCGCGTCGTCCCAGAGTGAATCGGTGGCAATGTGGACTTGACACAAGCATCGTCGAAGTGGAGCGGGCGGCGATGAAGGGCGTCCCGCAGTCGATCGGAGGCCGTGGGGACGCTTGTTAGGCGCGGTCACAGTCAAGCGAAAGGCAATGCGCGCCGACCTATAGTCGATCAAAGGCAGTAGGGACTCGTGTGAGGCACGGTCACAGTCGAGCAGAAGGCAATGCGCGTCATCCCGGAGTCGATCAGTGGCAGTGGGGACTGGACACGAGCATCGTTAGAGTGGAGCAGGAGGCGTTGGGGGGTGTCCCGCAGTCGATCTGAGGTCGTGAGGACACGTGTTTGGTACGGTCACAGTCGAGCAAAAGGCAATGCGCGTCGTCCCAGAGTCGATCGGAGGCAGCGGGGACTCGTGTTTGGTACGGTCACAGTCGAGCAAAAGGCAATGCGCGTCGTCCCAGAGTCGATCAGAGGCAGCGGGGACTCGTGTTAGGCAGGGTCACAGTAGAGCAAAAGGCAATGCGCGTCGTTTAGGAGTCGATCGGAGGCAGTGGGGACACGTGTTGGGCACGGTCACAGTCAAGCAGAAGGCAATGCGCGTCGTCCCAGAGTCGATCGGAGGCGGTAGGGACTCGTGTTAGGCATGGTCACAGTCGAGCTAAAGGCAATGCGCGTCGTTTCAGAGTCGATCGGAGGCAGTGTGGACACGTGTTGGTCACGGTCACAGTTGAGCAGAAGGCAATGCGCGTCGTTTTAGAGTCGATCAAAGGCCGTATGGACACGTGTTAGGCACGGTCACAGTCGAGGAGAAGGCAATGCGCGTCGTCCCAGAGTAAATCGGTGGCAATGTGGACTTGACACAGGCATCGTCGGAGTGGAGCGGGCGGCGATGAAGGGCGTCCCGCAGTCGATCGGAGGCGGCGGGGACTCGTGTTTGGTACGGTCACAGTCGAGCAAAAGGCAATGCGCGTCGTTCAAGAGTCGATCGGAGGCAGTGGGGACACGTGTTGGGCACGGTCACAGTCAAGCAAAAGGCAATGCGCGTTGTCCCAGAGTCGATCGGTGGGAGTGGGGACTCGACACGAGCATCGTCAGAGTGGAGCAGGAGGCGTTGGAGGGCCTCTTGCAGTCGATCAGAGGCCGCGGGGAGACGAGTTAGGCACGGTCACGGTCGAGCAAAAGGCAATGCGCGTCGTTTTAGAGTCGATCGGAGGCAGCGGGGACTCGTGTTAGGCATGGTCACAGTCGAGCAAAAGGCAATGCGCGTCGTTCCAGAGTCGATCGGAGGCGGTAGGGACTCGTGTTAGGCATGGTCACAGTCGAGCAAAAGGCAATGCGCGTCGTTTTAGAGTCGATCGGAGGCAGCGGGGACCCGTGTTTGGTACGGTCACAGTCGAGCAAAAGGCAATGCGCGTCGTTCAAGAGTCGATCGGAGGCAATGGGGACACGTGTTGGGCACGGTCACAGTCAAGCAAAAGGCAATGCGCGTCGTCCCAGAGTCGATCGGTGGGAGTGGGGACTCGACACGAGCATCGTCAGAGTGGAGCAGGAGGCGTTGGAGGGCCTCTTGCAGTCGATCAGAGGCCGCGGGGAGACGAGTTAGGCACGGTCACAGTCGAGCAAAAGGCAATGCGCGTCGTCCCAGAGTCGATCAGAGGCAGCGGGGACTCGTGTTAGGCAGGGTCACAGTCGAGCAAAAGGCAATGCGCGTCGTTTAAGAGTCGATCGGAGGCAGTGGGGACACGTGTTGGGCACGGTCACAGTCGAGCAAAAGGCAATGCGCGTCGTTCAAGAGTCGATCGGAGGCAATGGGGACACGTGTTGGGCACGGTCACAGTCAAGCAAAAGGCAATGCGCGTCGTCCCAGAGTCGATCGGTGGGAGTGGGGACTCGACACGAGCATCGTCAGAGTGGAGCAGGAGGCGTTGGAGGGCCTCTTGCAGTCGATCAGAGGCCGCGGGGAGACGAGTTAGGCACGGTCACAGTCGAGCAAAAGGCAATGCGCGTCGTCCCAGAGTCGATCAGAGGCAGCGGGGACTCGTGTTAGGCAGGGTCACAGTCGAGCAAAAGGCAATGCGCGTCGTTTAAGAGTCGATCGGAGGCAGTGGGGACACGTGTTGGGCACGGTCACAGTCAAGCAAAAGGCGATGCGCGTCGTTCCAGAGGCGATCGGAAGCAGTAGGGACTCGTGTTAGGCATGGGCACAGTCGAGCAAAAGGCAATGCGCGTCGTTTTAGAGTCGATCGGAGGCAGCGGGGACTCTTGTTTGGTACGGTCACAGTCGAGCGAGAGGCAATGCGCGTCGTCCCAGAGTCGATCTGAGGCAGCGGGGACTCGTGTTAGGCAGGGTCACAGTCGAGCAGAAGGCAATGCGCGTCGTTTTAGAGTCGATCAAAGGCCGTATGGACACGTGTTAGGCACGGTCACAGTTGAGCAGAAGGCAATGCGCGTCGTTTTAGAGTCGATCAAAGGCCGTATGGACACGTGTTAGGCACGGTCACAGTCGAGGAGAAGGCAATGCGCGTCGTCCCAGAGTAAATCGGTGGCAATGTGGACTTGACACAGGCATCGTCGGAGTGGAGCGGGCGGCGATGAAGGGCGTCCCGCAGTCGATCGGAGGCGGCGGGGACTCGTGTTTGGTACGGTCACAGTCGAGCAAAAGGCAATGCGCGTCGTTCAAGAGTCGATCGGAGGCAGTGGGGACACGTGTTGGGCACGGTCACAGTCAAGCAAAAGGCGATGCGCGTCGTCCCAGAGTGAATCGGTGGCAATGTGGACTTGACACAAGCATCGTCGAAGTGGGGCGGGCGGCGATGAAGGGCGTCCCGCAGTCGATCGGAGGCCGTGGGGACGCTTGTTAGGCGCGGTCACAGTCAAGCGAAAGGCAATGCGCGCCGACCTATAGTCGATCAAAGGCAGTAGGGACTCGTGTGAGGCACGGTCACAGTCGAGCAGAAGGCAATGCGCGTCATCCCGGAGTCGATCAGTGGCAGTGGGGACTGGACACGAGCATCGTTAGAGTGGAGCAGGAGGCGTTGGGGGGTGTCCCGCAGTCGATCTGAGGTCGTGAGGACACGTGTTTGGTACGGTCACAGTCGAGCAAAAGGCAATGCGCGTCGTCCCAGAGTCGATCGGAGGCAGCGGGGACTCGTGTTTGGTACGGTCACAGTCGAGCAAAAGGCAATGCGCGTCGTCCCAGAGTCGATCAGAGGCAGCGGGGACTCGTGTTAGGCAGGGTCACAGTCGAGCAAAAGGCAATGCGCGTCGTTCAAGAGTCGATCGGAGGCAGTGGGGACACGTGTTGGGCACGGTCACAGTCAAGCAAAAGGCAATGCGCGTTGTCCCAGAGTCGATCGGTGGGAGTGGGGACTCGACACGAGCATCGTCAGAGTGGAGCAGGAGGCGTTGGAGGGCCTCTTGCAGTCGATCAGAGGCCGCGGGCAGACGAGTTAGGCACGGTCACGGTCGAGCAAAAGGCAATGCGCGTCGTTTTAGAGTCGATCGGAGGCAGCGGGGACTCGTGTTAGGCATGGTCACAGTCGAGCAAAAGGCAATGCGCGTCGTTCCAGAGTCGATCGGAGGCGGTAGGGACTCGTGTTAGGCATGGTCACAGTCGAGCAAAAGGCAATGCGCGTCGTTTTAGAGTCGATCGGAGGCAGCGGGGACCCGTGTTTGGTACGGTCACAGTCGAGCAAAAGGCGATGCGCGTCGTCCCAGAGTCGATCAGAGGCAGCGGGGACTCGTGTTAGGCAGGGTCACAGTCGAGCAAAAGGCAATGCGCGTCGTTCAAGAGTCGATCGGAGGCAGTGGGGACACGTGTTGGGCACGGTCACAGTCAAGCAAAAGGCAATGCGCGTCGTCCCAGAGTGAATCGGTGGCAATGTGGACTTGACACAAGCATCGTCAAAGTGGAGCGGGCGGCGATGAAGGGCGTCCCGCAGTCGATCGGAGGCCGTGGGGACGCTTGTTAGGCGCGGTCACAGTCAAGCGAAAGGCAATGCGCGCCGACCTATAGTCGATCAGAGGCAGTAGGGACTCGTGTGAGGCACGGTCACAGTCGAGCAGAAGGCAATGCGCGTCATCCCGGAGTCGATCAGTGGCAGTGGGGACTGGACACGAGCATCGTTAGAGTGGAGCAGGAGGCGTTGGGGGGTGTCCCGCAGTCGATCTGAGGTCGTGAGGACACGTGTTTGGTACGGTCACAGTCGAGCAAAAGGCAATGCGCGTCGTCCCAGAGTCGATCAGAGGCAGCGGGGACTCGTGTTTGGTACGGTCACAGTCGAGCAAAAGGCAATGCGCGTCGTCCCAGAGTCGATCAGAGGCAGCGGGGACTCGTGTTAGGCAGGGTCACAGTCGAGCAAAAGGCAATGCGCGTCGTTTAGGAGTCGATCGGAGGCAGTGGGGACACGTGTTGGGCACGGTCACAGTCAAGCAGAAGGCAATGCGCGTCGTCCCAGAGTCGATCGGAGGCGGTAGGGACTTGTGTTAGGCATGGTCACAGTCGAGCAAAAGGCAATGCGCGTCGTTTTAGAGTCGATCGGAGGCAGTGTGGACACGTGTTGGTCACGGTCACAGTTGAGCAAAAGGCAATGCGCGTCGTTTTAGAGTCGATCAAAGGCCGTATGGACACGTGTTAGGCACGGTCACAGTCGAGGAGAAGGCAATGCGCGTCGTCCCAGAGTGAATCGGTGGCAATGTGGACTTGACACAGGCATCGTCGGAGTGGAGCGGGCGGCGATGAGAGCGTCCCGCAGTCGATCGGAGGCCGTGGGGACGCTTGTTAGGCGCGGTCACAGTCAAGCAAAAGGCAATGCGCGCCGACCTATAGTCGACCTGAGGCAGTGAGGAAGTGACATGAGCTCGGTCAACGTCGAGCAAAAGGCAATGCGCGTCGTCTTTTAGTCGATCAGTGGCACTGGGGAATTGGCACGAGCATCGTCAGAGTGGAGTGAAAGGCGATAGAGGGCCTCCCGCAGTCAATCAGAGGCCGTAGGGACACGCGTTAGGCACGGTCACAGTCGGGCAGAAGGCAATGCGCGTCAGCCCAGAGTCCACCGGTGGCGGTGTGGACTCGACGCAAGCATCGTCAGAGTAGAGCAGGAGACGTTGGAGAGCGTCCCGCAGTCGATCTGAGGCCGTGGGGACGCGTGTTAGGCACGGTCACAGTCGATCAAGAGGCACTGCGCGTCGTCCCAGACACGATCAGTGGCAGTGTGGACTTGATACGAGCATCGTCAGAGTGGACCGGGAGACGTTGGACGGCCTCCCGCAGTCGATCAGAGGCAGTGGGGACTCGTGTGAGGCACGGTCACAGTCGAGCCGAAGGCACTGCGCGTCGTCCCGGAGTCGATCGGTGGCAGTAGGGACTCGTGTTAGGCATGGTCACAGTCGAGCAAAAGGCAATGCGCGTCGTCTAAGAGTCGATCGGAGGCAGTGGGGACACGTGTTTGGTACGGTCACAGTCGAGCAAAAGGCAATGCGCGTCGTCCAAGAGTCGATCAGAGGCGGCGGGGACTAGTGTTTGGTACAGTCACAGTCGAGAGAAAGGCAATGCGCGTCGTCCCAGAGTAAATCGGTGGCAATGTGGACTTGACACAGGCATCGTCGGAGTGGAGCGGGCGGCGATGAAGGGCGTCCCGCAGTCGATCGGAGGCGGCAAGGACTCGTGTTTGGTACGGTCACAGTCGAGCAAAAGGCAATGCGCGTCGTTCAAGAGTCGATCGGAGGCAGTGGGGACACGTGTTGGGCACGGTCACAGTCAAGCAAAAGGCGATGCGCGTCGTCCCAGAGTGAATCGGTGGCAATGTGGACTTGACACAAGCATCGTCGAAGTGGAGCGGGCGGCGATGAAGGGCGTCCCGCAGTCGATCGGAGGCCGTGGGGACGCTTGTTAGGCGCGGTCACAGTCAAGCGAAAGGCAATGCGCGCCGACCTATAGTCGATCAAAGGCAGTAGGGACTCGTGTGAGGCACGGTCACAGTCGAGCAGAAGGCAATGCGCGTCATCCCGGAGTCGATCAGTGGCAGTGGGGACTGGACACGAGCATCGTTAGAGTGGAGCAGGAGGCGTTGGGGGGTGTCCCGCAGTCGATCTGAGGTCGTGAGGACACGTGTTTGGTACGGTCACAGTCGAGCAAAAGGCAATGCGCGTCGTCCCAGAGTCGATCGGAGGCAGCGGGGACTCGTGTTTGGTACGGTCACAGTCGAGCAAAAGGCAATGCGCGTCGTCCCAGAGTCGATCAGAGGCAGCGGGGACTCGTGTTAGGCAGGGTCACAGTCGAGCAAAAGGCAATGCGCGTCGTTTAGGAGTCGATCGGAGGCAGTGGGGACACGTGTTGGGCACGGTCACAGTCAAGCAGAAGGCAATGCGCGTCGTCCCAGAGTCGATCGGAGGCGGTAGGGACTCGTGTTAGGCATGGTCACAGTCGAGCTAAAGGCAATGCGCGTCGTTTCAGAGTCGATCGGAGGCAGTGTGGTCACGTGTTGGTCACGGTCACAGTTGAGCAGAAGGCAATGCGCGTCGTTTTAGAGTCGATCAAAGGCCGTATGGACACGTGTTAGGCACGGTCACAGTCGAGGAGAAGGCAATGCGCGTCGTCCCAGAGTAAATCGGTGGCAATGTGGACTTGACACAGGCATCGTCGGAGTGGAGCGGGCGGCGATGAAGGGCGTCCCGCAGTCGATCGGAGGCGGCGGGGACTCGTGTTTGGTACGGTCACAGTCGAGCAAAAGGCAATGCGCGTCGTTCAAGAGTCGATCGGAGGCAGTGGGGACACGTGTTGGGCACGGTCACAGTCAAGCAAAAGGCAATGCGCGTTGTCCCAGAGTCGATCGGTGGGAGTGGGGACTCGACACGAGCATCGTCAGAGTGGAGCAGGAGGCGTTGGAGGGCCTCTTGCAGTCGATCAGAGGCCGCGGGCAGACGAGTTAGGCACGGTCACGGTCGAGCAAAAGGCAATGCGCGTCGTTTTAGAGTCGATCGGAGGCAGCGGGGACTCGTGTTAGGCATGGTCACAGTCGAGCAAAAGGCAATGCGCGTCGTTCCAGAGTCGATCGGAGGCGGTAGGGACTCGTGTTAGGCATGGTCACAGTCGAGCAAAAGGCAATGCGCGTCGTTTTAGAGTCGATCGGAGGCAGCGGGGACCCGTGTTTGGTACGGTCACAGTCGAGCAAAAGGCGATGCGCGTCGTCCCAGAGTCGATCAGAGGCAGCGGGGACTCGTGTTAGGCAGGGTCACAGTCGAGCAAAAGGCAATGCGCGTCGTTTAAGAGTCGATCGGAGGCAGTGTGGACACGTGTTGGTCACGGTCACAGTCGAGCAAAAGGCAATGCGCGTCGTTTAGGAGTCGATCGGAGGCAGTGGGGACACGTGTTGGGCACGGTCACAGTCAAGCAGAAGGCAATGCGCGTCGTCCCAGAGTCGTTCGGAGGCGGTAGGGACTTGTGTTAGGCATGGTCACAGTCGAGCAAAAGGCAATGCGCGTCGTTTTAGAGTCGATCGGAGGCAGTGTGGACACGTGTTGGTCACGGTCACAGTTGAGCAAAAGGCAATGCGCGTCGTTTTAGAGTCGATCAAAGGCCGTATGGACACGTGTTAGGCACGGTCACAGTCGAGGAGAAGGCAATGCGCGTCGTCCCGGAGTGAATCGGTGGCAATGTGGACTTGACACAGGCATCGTCGGAGTGGAGCGGGCGGCGATGAGAGCGTCCCGCAGTCGATCGGAGGCCGTGGGGACGCTTGTTAGGCGCGGTCACAGTCAAGCAAAAGGCAATGCGCGCCGACCTATAGTCGACCTGAGGCAGTGAGGAAGTGACATGAGCTCGGTCAACGTCGAGCAAAAGGCAATGCGCGTCGTCTTTTAGTCGATCAGTGGCACTGGGGAATTGGCACGAGCATCGTCAGAGTGGAGTGAAAGGCGATAGAGGGCCTCCCGCAGTCAATCAGAGGCCGTAGGGACACGCGTTAGGCACGGTCACAGTCGGGCAGAAGGCAATGCGCGTCAGCCCAGAGTCCACCGGTGGCGGTGTGGACTCGACGCAAGCATCGTCAGAGTAGAGCAGGAGACGTTAGAGAGCGTCCCGCAGTCGATCTGAGGCCGTGGGGACGCGTGTTAGGCACGGTCACAGTCGATCAAGAGGCACTGCGCGTCGTCCCAGACACGATCAGTGGCAGTGTGGACTTGATACGAGCATCGTCAGAGTGGACCGGGAGACGTTGGACGGCCTCCCGCAGTCGATCGGTGGCAGTAGGGACTCGTGTTAGGCATGGTCACAGTCGAGCAAAAGGCAATGCGCGTCGTCTAAGAGTCGATCGGAGGCAGTGGGGACACGTGTTTGGTACGGTCACAGTCGAGCAAAAGGCAATGCGCGTCGTCCAAGAGTCGATCAGAGGCGGCGGGGACTAGTGTTTGGTACAGTCACAGTCGAGAGAAAGGCAATGCGCGTCGTCCCAGAGTCGATCGGAGGCAGCGGGGACTCGTGTTTGGTACGGTCACAGTCGAGCAAAAGGCAATGCGCGTCGTCCCAGAGTCGATCAGAGGCAGCGGGGACTCGTGTTAGGCAGGGTCACAGTCGAGCAAAAGGCAATGCGCGTCGTCCAAGAGTCGATCAGAGGCGGCGGGGACTCGTGTTTGGTACGGTCACAGTCGAGCAAAAGGCAATGCGCGTCGTTCAAGAGTCGATCGGAGGCAGTGGGGACACGTGTTGGGCACGGTCACAGTCAAGCAAAAGGCAATGCGCGTCGTCCCAGAGTCGATCGGTGGGAGTGGGGACTCGACACGAGCATCGTCAGAGTGGAGCAGGAGGCGTTGGAGGGCCTCTTGCAGTCGATCAGAGGCCGCGGGGAGACGAGTTAGGCACGGTCACAGTCGAGCAAAAGGCAATGCGCGTCGTTTTAGAGTCGATCGGAGGCAGCGGGGACTCGTGTTAGGCATGGTCACAGTCGAGCAAACGGCAATGCGCGTCGTCCAAGAGTCGATCAGTGGCAGTGGGGACTCGACACGAGCATCGTCGGAGTGGAGCAGGAGGCGTTGGCGGGTGTCCCGCAGTCGATCCGAGATCGTGAGGACGCGCGTTCGGCACGGTCACAGTCGAGCAAAAGGCAATGCGCGACGTCCCAGAGTCGATCAAAGGCAGCGGGGACTCGTGTTAGGCAGGGTCACAGTCGAGCAAAAGGCAATGCGCGTCGTCCAAGAGTCGATCAGAGGCGGCGGGGACTCGTGTTTGGTACGGTCACAGTCGAGCAAAAGGCAATGCGCGTCGTTCAAGAGTCGATCGGAGGCAGTGGGGACACGTGTTGGGCACGGTCACAGTCAAGCAAAAGGCAATGCGCGTCGTCCCAGAGTCGATCGGTGGGAGTGGGGACTCGACACGAGCATCGTCAGAGTGGAGCAGGAGGCGTTGGAGGGCCTCTTGCAGTCGATCAGAGGCCGCGGGGAGACGAGTTAGGCACGGTCACAGTCGAGCAAAAGGCAATGCACGTCGTCCCAGAGTCGATCAGAGGCAGCGGGGACTCGTGTTAGGCAGGGTCACAGTCGAGCAAAAGGCAATGCGCGTCGTTTAAGAGTCGATCGGAGGCAGTGGGGACACGTGTTGGGCACGGTCACAGTCAAGCAAAAGGCGATGCGCGTCGTCCCAGAGTGAATCGGTGGCAATGTGGACTTGACACAAGCATCGTCGAAGTGGAGCGGGCGGCGATGAAGGGCGTCCCGCAGTCGATCGGAGGCCGTGGGAGCGCTTGTTAGGCGCGGTCACAGTCAAGCGAAAGGCAATGCGCGCCGACCTATAGTCGATCAAAGGCAGTAGGGACTCGTGTGAGGCACGGTCACAGTCGAGCAGAAGGCAATGCGCGTCATCCCGGAGTCGATCAGTGGCAGTGGGGACTGGACACGAGCATCGTTAGAGTGGAGCAGGAGGCGTTGGGGGGTGTCCCGCAGTCGATCTGAGGTCGTGAGGACACGTGTTTGGTACGGTCACAGTCGAGCAAAAGGCAATGCGCGTCGTCCCAGAGTCGATCGGAGGCAGCGGGGACTCGTGTTTGGTACGGTCACAGTCGAGCAAAAGGCAATGCGCGTCGTCCCAGAGTCGATCAGAGGCAGCGGGGACTCGTGTTAGGCAGGGTCACAGTCGAGCAAAAGGCAATGCGCGTCGTTTAGGAGTCGATCGGAGGCAGTGGGGACACGTGTTGGGCACGGTCACAGTCAAGCAGAAGGCAATGCGCGTCGTCCCAGAGTCGATCGGAGGCGGTAGGGACTCGTGTTAGGCATGGTCACAGTCGAGCTAAAGGCAATGCGCGTCGTTTCAGAGTCGATCGGAGGCAGTGTGGACACGTGTTGGTCGCGGTCACAGTTGAGCAGAAGGCAATGCGCGTCGTTTTAGAGTCGATCAAAGGCCGTATGGACACGTGTTAGGCACGGTCACAGTCGAGGAGAAGGCAATGCGCGTCGTCCCAGAGTAAATCGGTGGCAATGTGGACTTGACACAGGCATCGTCGGAGTGGAGCGGGCGGCGATGAAGGGCGTCCCGCAGTCGATCGGAGGCGGCGGGGACTCGTGTTTGGTACGGTCACAGTCGAGCAAAAGGCAATGCGCGTCGTTCAAGAGTCGATCGGAGGCAGTGGGGACACGTGTTGGGCACGGTCACAGTCAAGCAAAAGGCAATGCGCGTTGTCCCAGAGTCGATCGGTGGGAGTGGGGACTCGACACGAGCATCGTCAGAGTGGAGCAGGAGGCGTTGGAGGGCCTCTTGCAGTCGATCAGAGGCCGCGGGGAGACGAGTTAGGCACGGTCACGGTCGAGCAAAAGGCAATGCGCGTCGTTTTAGAGTCGATCGGAGGCAGCGGGGACTCGTGTTAGGCATGGTCACAGTCGAGCAAAAGGCAATGCGCGTCGTTCCAGAGTCGATCGGAGGCGGTAGGGACTCGTGTTAGGCATGGTCACAGTCGAGCAAAAGGCAATGCGCGTCGTCCCAGAGTCGATCAGAGGCGGTAGGGACTCGTGTTAGGCATGGTCACAGTCGAGCTAAAGGCAATGCGCGTCGTTTCAGAGTCGATCGGAGGCAGTGTGGTCACGTGTTGGTCACGGTCACAGTTGAGCAGAAGGCAATGCGCGTCGTTTTAGAGTCGATCAAAGGCCGTATGGACACGTGTTAGGCACGGTCACAGTCGAGGAGAAGGCAATGCGCGTCGTCCCAGAGTAAATCGGTGGCAATGTGGACTTGACACAGGCATCGTCGGAGTGGAGCGGGCGGCGATGAAGGGCGTCCCGCAGTCGATCGGAGGCGGCGGGGACTCGTGTTTGGTACGGTCACAGTCGAGCAAAAGGCAATGCGCGTCGTTCAAGAGTCGATCGGAGGCAGTGGGGACACGTGTTGGGCACGGTCACAGTCAAGCAAAAGGCAATGCGCGTTGTCCCAGAGTCGATCGGTGGGAGTGGGGACTCGACACGAGCATCGTCAGAGTGGAGCAGGAGGCGTTGGAGGGCCTCTTGCAGTCGATCAGAGGCCGCGGGCAGACGAGTTAGGCACGGTCACGGTCGAGCAAAAGGCAATGCGCGTCGTTTTAGAGTCGATCGGAGGCAGCGGGGACTCGTGTTAGGCATGGTCACAGTCGAGCAAAAGGCAATGCGCGTCGTTCCAGAGTCGATCGGAGGCGGTAGGGACTCGTGTTAGGCATGGTCACAGTCGAGCAAAAGGCAATGCGCGTCGTTTTAGAGTCGATCGGAGGCAGCGGGGACCCGTGTTTGGTACGGTCACAGTCGAGCAAAAGGCGATGCGCGTCGTCCCAGAGTCGATCAGAGGCAGCGGGGACTCGTGTTAGGCAGGGTCACAGTCGAGCAAAAGGCAATGCGCGTCGTTTAAGAGTCGATCGGAGGCAGTGTGGACACGTGTTGGTCACGGTCACAGTCGAGCAAAAGGCAATGCGCGTCGTTTAGGAGTCGATCGGAGGCAGTGGGGACACGTGTTGGGCACGGTCACAGTCAAGCAGAAGGCAATGCGCGTCGTCCCAGAGTCGTTCGGAGGCGGTAGGGACTTGTGTTAGGCATGGTCACAGTCGAGCAAAAGGCAATGCGCGTCGTTTTAGAGTCGATCGGAGGCAGTGTGGACACGTGTTGGTCACGGTCACAGTTGAGCAAAAGGCAATGCGCGTCGTTTTAGAGTCGATCAAAGGCCGTATGGACACGTGTTAGGCACGGTCACAGTCGAGGAGAAGGCAATGCGCGTCGTCCCGGAGTGAATCGGTGGCAATGTGGACTTGACACAGGCATCGTCGGAGTGGAGCGGGCGGCGATGAGAGCGTCCCGCAGTCGATCGGAGGCCGTGGGGACGCTTGTTAGGCGCGGTCACAGTCAAGCAAAAGGCAATGCGCGCCGACCTATAGTCGACCTGAGGCAGTGAGGAAGTGACATGAGCTCGGTCAACGTCGAGCAAAAGGCAATGCGCGTCGTCTTTTAGTCGATCAGTGGCACTGGGGAATTGGCACGAGCATCGTCAGAGTGGAGTGAAAGGCGATAGAGGGCCTCCCGCAGTCAATCAGAGGCCGTAGGGACACGCGTTAGGCACGGTCACAGTCGGGCAGAAGGCAATGCGCGTCAGCCCAGAGTCCACCGGTGGCGGTGTGGACTCGACGCAAGCATCGTCAGAGTAGAGCAGGAGACGTTAGAGAGCGTCCCGCAGTCGATCTGAGGCCGTGGGGACGCGTGTTAGGCACGGTCACAGTCGATCAAGAGGCACTGCGCGTCGTCCCAGACACGATCAGTGGCAGTGTGGACTTGATACGAGCATCGTCAGAGTGGACCGGGAGACGTTGGACGGCCTCCCGCAGTCGATCGGTGGCAGTAGGGACTCGTGTTAGGCATGGTCACAGTCGAGCAAAAGGCAATGCGCGTCGTCTAAGAGTCGATCGGAGGCAGTGGGGACACGTGTTTGGTACGGTCACAGTCGAGCAAAAGGCAATGCGCGTCGTCCAAGAGTCGATCAGAGGCGGCGGGGACTAGTGTTTGGTACAGTCACAGTCGAGAGAAAGGCAATGCGCGTCGTCCCAGAGTCGATCGGAGGCAGCGGGGACTCGTGTTTGGTACGGTCACAGTCGAGCAAAAGGCAATGCGCGTCGTCCCAGAGTCGATCAGAGGCAGCGGGGACTCGTGTTAGGCAGGGTCACAGTCGAGCAAAAGGCAATGCGCGTCGTCCAAGAGTCGATCAGAGGCGGCGGGGACTCGTGTTTGGTACGGTCACAGTCGAGCAAAAGGCAATGCGCGTCGTTCAAGAGTCGATCGGAGGCAGTGGGGACACGTGTTGGGCACGGTCACAGTCAAGCAAAAGGCAATGCGCGTCGTCCCAGAGTCGATCGGTGGGAGTGGGGACTCGACACGAGCATCGTCAGAGTGGAGCAGGAGGCGTTGGAGGGCCTCTTGCAGTCGATCAGAGGCCGCGGGGAGACGAGTTAGGCACGGTCACAGTCGAGCAAAAGGCAATGCGCGTCGTTTTAGAGTCGATCGGAGGCAGCGGGGACTCGTGTTAGGCATGGTCACAGTCGAGCAAACGGCAATGCGCGTCGTCCAAGAGTCGATCAGTGGCAGTGGGGACTCGACACGAGCATCGTCGGAGTGGAGCAGGAGGCGTTGGCGGGTGTCCCGCAGTCGATCCGAGATCGTGAGGACGCGCGTTCGGCACGGTCACAGTCGAGCAAAAGGCAATGCGCGACGTCCCAGAGTCGATCAAAGGCAGCGGGGACTCGTGTTAGGCAGGGTCACAGTCGAGCAAAAGGCAATGCGCGTCGTCCCAGAGTGAATCGGTGGCAATGTGGACTTGACACAAGCATCGTCGAAGTGGAGCGGGCGGCGATGAAGGGCGTCCCGCAGTCGATCGGAGGCCGTGGGAGCGCTTGTTAGGCGCGGTCACAGTCAAGCGAAAGGCAATGCGCGCCGACCTATAGTCGATCAAAGGCAGTAGGGACTCGTGTGAGGCACGGTCACAGTCGAGCAGAAGGCAATGCGCGTCATCCCGGAGTCGATCAGTGGCAGTGGGGACTGGACACGAGCATCGTTAGAGTGGAGCAGGAGGCGTTGGGGGGTGTCCCGCAGTCGATCTGAGGTCGTGAGGACACGTGTTTGGTACGGTCACAGTCGAGCAAAAGGCAATGCGCGTCGTCCCAGAGTCGATCGGAGGCAGCGGGGACTCGTGTTTGGTACGGTCACAGTCGAGCAAAAGGCAATGCGCGTCGTCCCAGAGTCGATCAGAGGCAGCGGGGACTCGTGTTAGGCAGGGTCACAGTCGAGCAAAAGGCAATGCGCGTCGTTTAGGAGTCGATCGGAGGCAGTGGGGACACGTGTTGGGCACGGTCACAGTCAAGCAGAAGGCAATGCGCGTCGTCCCAGAGTCGATCGGAGGCGGTAGGGACTCGTGTTAGGCATGGTCACAGTCGAGCTAAAGGCAATGCGCGTCGTTTCAGAGTCGATCGGAGGCAGTGTGGACACGTGTTGGTCGCGGTCACAGTTGAGCAGAAGGCAATGCGCGTCGTTTTAGAGTCGATCAAAGGCCGTATGGACACGTGTTAGGCACGGTCACAGTCGAGGAGAAGGCAATGCGCGTCGTCCCAGAGTAAATCGGTGGCAATGTGGACTTGACACAGGCATCGTCGGAGTGGAGCGGGCGGCGATGAAGGGCGTCCCGCAGTCGATCGGAGGCGGCGGGGACTCGTGTTTGGTACGGTCACAGTCGAGCAAAAGGCAATGCGCGTCGTTCAAGAGTCGATCGGAGGCAGTGGGGACACGTGTTGGGCACGGTCACAGTCAAGCAAAAGGCAATGCGCGTTGTCCCAGAGTCGATCGGTGGGAGTGGGGACTCGACACGAGCATCGTCAGAGTGGAGCAGGAGGCGTTGGAGGGCCTCTTGCAGTCGATCAGAGGCCGCGGGGAGACGAGTTAGGCACGGTCACGGTCGAGCAAAAGGCAATGCGCGTCGTTTTAGAGTCGATCGGAGGCAGCGGGGACTCGTGTTAGGCATGGTCACAGTCGAGCAAAAGGCAATGCGCGTCGTTCCAGAGTCGATCGGAGGCGGTAGGGACTCGTGTTAGGCATGGTCACAGTCGAGCAAAAGGCAATGCGCGTCGTTTTAGAGTCGATCGGAGGCAGCGGGGACCCGTGTTTGGTACGGTCACAGTCGAGCAAAAGGCAATGCGCGTCGTTCAAGAGTCGATCGGAGGCAGTGGGGACACGTGTTGGGCACGGTCACAGTCAAGCAAAAGGCAATGCGCGTCGTCCCAGAGTCGATCGGTGGGAGTGGGGACTCGACACGAGCATCGTCAGAGTGGAGCAGGAGGCGTTGGAGGGCCTCTTGCAGTCGATCAGAGGCCGCGGGGAGACGAGTTAGGCACGGTCACAGTCGAGCAAAAGGCAATGCGCGTCGTCCCAGAGTCGATCAGAGGCAGCGGGGACTCGTGTTAGGCAGGGTCACAGTCGAGCAAAAGGCAATGCGCGTCGTTTAAGAGTCGATCGGAGGCAGTGGGGACACGTGTTGGGCACGGTCACAGTCAAGCAAAAGGCGATGCGCGTCGTCCCAGAGTGAATCGGTGGCAATGTGGACTTGACACAAGCATCGTCGAAGTGGAGCGGGCGGCGATGAAGGGCGTCCCGCAGTCGATCGGAGGCCGTGGGGACGCTTGTTAGGCGCGGTCACAGTCAAGCGAAAGGCAATGCGCGCCGACCTATAGTCGATCAAAGGCAGTAGGGACTCGTGTGAGGCACGGTCACAGTCGAGCAGAAGGCAATGCGCGTCATCCCGGAGTCGATCAGTGGCAGTGGGGACTGGACACGAGCATCGTTAGAGTGGAGCAGGAGGCGTTGGGGGGTGTCCCGCAGTCGATCTGAGGTCGTGAGGACACGTGTTTGGTACGGTCACAGTCGAGCAAAAGGCAATGCGCGTCGTCCCAGAGTCGATCGGAGGCAGCGGGGACTCGTGTTTGGTACGGTCACAGTCGAGCAAAAGGCAATGCGCGTCGTCCCAGAGTCGATCAGAGGCAGCGGGGACTCGTGTTAGGCAGGGTCACAGTCGAGCAAAAGGCAATGCGCGTCGTTTAGGAGTCGATCGGAGGCAGTGGGGACACGTGTTGGGCACGGTCACAGTCAAGCAGAAGGCAATGCGCGTCGTCCCAGAGTCGATCGGAGGCGGTAGGGACTCGTGTTAGGCATGGTCACAGTCGAGCTAAAGGCAATGCGCGTCGTTTCAGAGTCGATCGGAGGCAGTGTGGTCACGTGTTGGTCACGGTCACAGTTGAGCAGAAGGCAATGCGCGTCGTTTTAGAGTCGATCAAAGGCCGTATGGACGCGTGTTAGGCACGGTCACAGTCGAGGAGAAGGCAATGCGCGTCGTCCCAGAGTAAATCGGTGGCAATGTGGACTTGACACAGGCATCGTCGGAGTGGAGCGGGCGGCGATGAAGGGCGTCCCGCAGTCGATCGGAGGCGGCGGGGACTCGTGTTTGGTACGGTCACAGTCGAGCAAAAGGCAATGCGCGTCGTTCAAGAGTCGATCGGAGGCAGTGGGGACACGTGTTGGGCACGGTCACAGTCAAGCAAAAGGCAATGCGCGTTGTCCCAGAGTCGATCGGTGGGAGTGGGGACTCGACACGAGCATCGTCAGAGTGGAGCAGGAGGCGTTGGAGGGCCTCTTGCAGTCGATCAGAGGCCGCGGGCAGACGAGTTAGGCACGGTCACGGTCGAGCAAAAGGCAATGCGCGTCGTTTTAGAGTCGATCGGAGGCAGCGGGGACTCGTGTTAGGCATGGTCACAGTCGAGCAAAAGGCAATGCGCGTCGTTCCAGAGTCGATCGGAGGCGGTAGGGACTCGTGTTAGGCATGGTCACAGTCGAGCAAAAGGCAATGCGCGTCGTTTTAGAGTCGATCGGAGGCAGCGGGGACCCGTGTTTGGTACGGTCACAGTCGAGCAAAAGGCGATGCGCGTCGTCCCAGAGTCGATCAGAGGCAGCGGGGACTCGTGTTAGGCAGGGTCACAGTCGAGCAAAAGGCAATGCGCGTCGTTTAAGAGTCGATCGGAGGCAGTGGGGACACGTGTTGGGCACGGTCACAGTCAAGCAAAAGGCAATGCGCGTCGTCCCAGAGTGAATCGGTGGCAATGTGGACTTGACACAAGCATCGTCAAAGTGGAGCGGGCGGCGATGAAGGGCGTCCCGCAGTCGATCGGAGGCCGTGGGGACGCTTGTTAGGCGCGGTCACAGTCAAGCGAAAGGCAATGCGCGCCGACCTATAGTCGATCAGAGGCAGTAGGGACTCGTGTGAGGCACGGTCACAGTCGAGCAGAAGGCAATGCGCGTCATCCCGGAGTCGATCAGTGGCAGTGGGGACTGGACACGAGCATCGTTAGAGTGGAGCAGGAGGCGTTGGGGGGTGTCCCGCAGTCGATCTGAGGTCGTGAGGACACGTGTTTGGTACGGTCACAGTCGAGCAAAAGGCAATGCGCGTCGTCCCAGAGTCGATCAGAGGCAGCGGGGACTCGTGTTTGGTACGGTCACAGTCGAGCAAAAGGCAATGCGCGTCGTCCCAGAGTCGATCAGAGGCAGCGGGGACTCGTGTTAGGCAGGGTCACAGTCGAGCAAAAGGCAATGCGCGTCGTTTAGGAGTCGATCGGAGGCAGTGGGGACACGTGTTGGGCACGGTCACAGTCAAGCAGAAGGCAATGCGCGTCGTCCCGCAGTCGATCGGAGGCGGCGGGGACTCGTGTTTGGTACGGTCACAGTCGAGCAAAAGGCAACGCGCGTCGTTCAAGAGTCGATCGGAGGCAGTGGGGACACGTGTTGGGCACGGTCACAGTCAAGCAAAAGGCAATGCGCGTTGTCCCAGAGTCGATCGGTGGGAGTGGGGACTCGACACGAGCATCGTCAGAGTGGAGCAGGAGGCGTTGGAGGGCCTCTTGCAGTCGATCAGAGGCCGCGGGGAGACGAGTTAGGCACGGTCACGGTCGAGCAAAAGGCAATGCGCGTCGTTTTAGAGTCGATCGGAGGCAGCGGGGACTCGTGTTAGGCATGGTCACAGTCGAGCAAAAGGCAATGCGCGTCGTTCCAGAGTCGATCGGAGGCGGTAGGGACTCGTGTTAGGCATGGTCACAGTCGAGCAAAAGGCAATGCGCGTCGTTTTAGAGTCGATCGGAGGCAGCGGGGACCCGTGTTTGGTACGGTCACAGTTGAGCAAAAGGCAATGCGCGTCGTTCAAGAGTCGATCGGAGGCAGTGGGGACACGTGTTGGGCACGGTCACAGTCAAGCAAAAGGCAATGCGCGTCGTCCCAGAGTCGATCGGTGGGAGTGGGGACTCGACACGAGCATCGTCAGAGTGGAGCAGGAGGCGTTGGAGGGCCTCTTGCAGTCGATCAGAGGCCGCGGGGAGACGAGTTAGGCACGGTCACAGTCGAGCAAAAGGCAATGCGCGTCGTCCCAGAGTCGATCAGAGGCAGCGGGGACTCGTGTTAGGCAGGGTCACAGTCGAGCAAAAGGCAATGCGCGTCGTTTAAGAGTCGATCGGAGGCAGTGGGGACACGTGTTGGGCACGGTCACAGTCAAGCAAAAGGCGATGCGCGTCGTCCCAGAGTGAATCGGTGGCAATGTGGACTTGACACAAGCATCGTCGAAGTGGAGCGGGCGGCGATGAAGGGCGTCCCGCAGTCGATCGGAGGCCGTGGGGACGCTTGTTAGGCGCGGTCACAGTCAAGCGAAAGGCAATGCGCGCCGACCTATAGTCGATCAAAGGCAGTAGGGACTCGTGTGAGGCACGGTCACAGTCGAGCAGAAGGCAATGCGCGTCATCCCGGAGTCGATCAGTGGCAGTGGGGACTGGACACGAGCATCGTTAGAGTGGAGCAGGAGGCGTTGGGGGGTGTCCCGCAGTCGATCTGAGGTCGTGAGGACACGTGTTTGGTACGGTCACAGTCGAGCAAAAGGCAATGCGCGTCGTCCCAGAGTCGATCGGAGGCAGCGGGGACTCGTGTTTGGTACGGTCACAGTCGAGCAAAAGGCAATGCGCGTCGTCCCAGAGTCGATCAGAGGCAGCGGGGACTCGTGTTAGGCAGGGTCACAGTCGAGCAAAAGGCAATGCGCGTCGTTTAGGAGTCGATCGGAGGCAGTGGGGACACGTGTTGGGCACGGTCACAGTCAAGCAGAAGGCAATGCGCGTCGTCCCAGAGTCGATCGGAGGCGGTAGGGACTCGTGTTAGGCATGGTCACAGTCGAGCTAAAGGCAATGCGCGTCGTTTCAGAGTCGATCGGAGGCAGTGTGGTCACGTGTTGGTCACGGTCACAGTTGAGCAGAAGGCAATGCGCGTCGTTTTAGAGTCGATCAAAGGCCGTATGGACACGTGTTAGGCACGGTCACAGTCGAGGAGAAGGCAATGCGCGTCGTCCCAGAGTAAATCGGTGGCAATGTGGACTTGACACAGGCATCGTCGGAGTGGAGCGGGCGGCGATGAAGGGCGTCCCGCAGTCGATCGGAGGCGGCGGGGACTCGTGTTTGGTACGGTCACAGTCGAGCAAAAGGCAATGCGCGTCGTTCAAGAGTCGATCGGAGGCAGTGGGGACACGTGTTGGGCACGGTCACAGTCAAGCAAAAGGCAATGCGCGTTGTCCCAGAGTCGATCGGTGGGAGTGGGGACTCGACACGAGCATCGTCAGAGTGGAGCAGGAGGCGTTGGAGGGCCTCTTGCAGTCGATCAGAGGCCGCGGGCAGACGAGTTAGGCACGGTCACGGTCGAGCAAAAGGCAATGCGCGTCGTTTTAGAGTCGATCGGAGGCAGCGGGGACTCGTGTTAGGCATGGTCACAGTCGAGCAAAAGGCAATGCGCGTCGTTCCAGAGTCGATCGGAGGCGGTAGGGACTCGTGTTAGGCATGGTCACAGTCGAGCAAAAGGCAATGCGCGTCGTTTTAGAGTCGATCGGAGGCAGCGGGGACCCGTGTTTGGTACGGTCACAGTCGAGCAAAAGGCGATGCGCGTCGTCCCAGAGTCGATCAGAGGCAGCGGGGACTCGTGTTAGGCAGGGTCACAGTCGAGCAAAAGGCAATGCGCGTCGTTTAAGAGTCGATCGGAGGCAGTGGGGACACGTGTTGGGCACGGTCACAGTCAAGCAAAAGGCAATGCGCGTCGTCCCAGAGTGAATCGGTGGCAATGTGGACTTGACACAAGCATCGTCAAAGTGGAGCGGGCGGCGATGAAGGGCGTCCCGCAGTCGATCGGAGGCCGTGGGGACGCTTGTTAGGCGCGGTCACAGTCAAGCGAAAGGCAATGCGCGCCGACCTATAGTCGATCAGAGGCAGTAGGGACTCGTGTGAGGCACGGTCACAGTCGAGCAGAAGGCAATGCGCGTCATCCCGGAGTCGATCAGTGGCAGTGGGGACTGGACACGAGCATCGTTAGAGTGGAGCAGGAGGCGTTGGGGGGTGTCCCGCAGTCGATCTGAGGTCGTGAGGACACGTGTTTGGTACGGTCACAGTCGAGCAAAAGGCAATGCGCGTCGTCCCAGAGTCGATCAGAGGCAGCGGGGACTCGTGTTTGGTACGGTCACAGTCGAGCAAAAGGCAATGCGCGTCGTCCCAGAGTCGATCAGAGGCAGCGGGGACTCGTGTTAGGCAGGGTCACAGTCGAGCAAAAGGCAATGCGCGTCGTTTAAGAGTCGATCGGAGGCAGTGGGGACACGTGTTGGGCACGGTCACAGTCAAGCAAAAGGCAATGCGCGTCGTCCCAGAGTGAATCGGTGGCAATGTGGACTTGACACAAGCATCGTCAAAGTGGAGCGGGCGGCGATGAAGGGCGTCCCGCAGTCGATCGGAGGCCGTGGGGACGCTTGTTAGGCGCGGTCACAGTCAAGCGAAAGGCAATGCGCGCCGACCTATAGTCGATCAGAGGCAGTAGGGACTCGTGTGAGGCACGGTCACAGTCGAGCAGAAGGCAATGCGCGTCATCCCGGAGTCGATCAGTGGCAGTGGGGACTGGACACGAGCATCGTTAGAGTGGAGCAGGAGGCGTTGGGGGGTGTCCCGCAGTCGATCTGAGGTCGTGAGGACACGTGTTTGGTACGGTCACAGTCGAGCAAAAGGCAATGCGCGTCGTCCCAGAGTCGATCAGAGGCAGCGGGGACTCGTGTTTGGTACGGTCACAGTCGAGCAAAAGGCAATGCGCGTCGTCCCAGAGTCGATCAGAGGCAGCGGGGACTCGTGTTAGGCAGGGTCACAGTCGAGCAAAAGGCAATGCGCGTCGTTTAGGAGTCGATCGGAGGCAGTGGGGACACGTGTTGGGCACGGTCACAGTCAAGCAGAAGGCAATGCGCGTCGTCCCAGAGTCGATCGGAGGCGGTAGGGACTCGTGTTAGGCAAGGTCACAGTCGAGCTAAAGGCAATGCGCGTCGTTTCAGAGTCGATCGGAGGCAGTGTGGACACGTGTTGGTCACGGTCACAGTTGAGCAGAAGGCAATGCGCGTCGTTTTAGAGTCGATCAAAGGCCGTATGAACACGTGTTAGGCACGGTCACAGTCGAGGAGAAGGCAATGCGCGTCGTCCCAGAGTAAATCGGTGGCAATGTGGACTTGACACAGGCATCGTCGGAGTGGAGCGGGCGGCGATGAAGGGCGTCCCGCAGTCGATCGGAGGCGGCGGGGACTCGTGTTTGGTACGGTCACAGTCGAGCAAAAGGCAATGCGCGTCGTTCAAGAGTCGATCGGAGGCAGTGGGGACACGTGTTGGGCACGGTCACAGTCAAGCAAAAGGCAATGCGCGTTGTCCCAGAGTCGATCGGTGGGAGTGGGGACTCGACACGAGCATCTTCAGAGTGGAGCAGGAGGCGTTGGAGGGCCTCTTGCAGTCGATCAGAGGCCGCGGGGAGACGAGTTAGGCACGGTCACGGTCGAGCAAAAGGCAATGCGCGTCGTTTTAGAGTCGATCGGAGGCAGCGGGGACTCGTGTTAGGCATGGTCACAGTCGAGCAAAAGGCAATGCGCGTCGTTCCAGAGTCGATCGGAGGCGGTAGGGACTCGTGTTAGGCATGGTCACAGTCGAGCAAAAGGCAATGCGCGTCGTTTTAGAGTCGATCGGAGGCAGCGGGGACCCGTGTTTGGTACGGTCACAGTCGAGCAAAAGGCAATGCGCGTCGTTCAAGAGTCGATCGGAGGCAGTGGGGACACGTGTTGGGCACGGTCACAGTCAAGCAAAAGGCAATGCGCGTCGTCCCAGAGTCGATCGGTGGGAGTGGGGACTCGACACGAGCATCGTCAGAGTGGAGCAGGAGGCGTTGGAGGGCCTCTTGCAGTCGATCAGAGGCCGCGGGGAGACGAGTTAGGCACGGTCACAGTCGAGCAAAAGGCAATGCGCGTCGTCCCAGAGTCGATCAGAGGCAGCGGGGACTCGTGTTAGGCAGGGTCACAGTCGAGCAAAAGGCAATGCGCGTCGTTTAAGAGTCGATCGGAGGCAGTGGGGACACGTGTTGGGCACGGTCACAGTCAAGCAAAAGGCGATGCGCGTCGTCCCAGAGTGAATCGGTGGCAATGTGGACTTGACACAAGCATCGTCGAAGTGGAGCGGGCGGCGATGAAGGGCGTCCCGCAGTCGATCGGAGGCCGTGGGGACGCTTGTTAGGCGCGGTCACAGTCAAGCGAAAGGCAATGCGCGCCGACCTATAGTCGATCAAAGGCAGTAGGGACTCGTGTAAGGCACGGTCACAGTCGAGCAGAAGGCAATGCGCGTCATCCCGGAGTCGATCAGTGGCAGTGGGGACTGGACACGAGCATCGTTAGAGTGGAGCAGGAGGCGTTGGGGGGTGTCCCGCAGTCGATCTGAGGTCGTGAGGACACGTGTTTGGTACGGTCACAGTCGAGCAAAAGGCAATGCGCGTCGTCCCAGAGTCGATCGGAGGCAGCGGGGACTCGTGTTTGGTACGGTCACAGTCGAGCAAAAGGCAATGCGCGTCGTCCCAGAGTCGATCAGAGGCAGCGGGGACTCGTGTTAGGCAGGGTCACAGTCGAGCAAAAGGCAATGCGCGTCGTTTAGGAGTCGATCGGAGGCAGTGGGGACACGTGTTGGGCACGGTCACAGTCAAGCAGAAGGCAATGCGCGTCGTCCCAGAGTCGATCGGAGGCGGTAGGGACTCGTGTTAGGCATGGTCACAGTCGAGCTAAAGGCAATGCGCGTCGTTTCAGAGTCGATCGGAGGCAGTGTGGACACGTGTTGGTCACGGTCACAGTTGAGCAGAAGGCAATGCGCGTCGTTTTAGAGTCGATCAAAGGCCGTATGGACACGTGTTAGGCACGGTCACAGTCGAGGAGAAGGCGATGCGCGTCGTCCCAGAGTAAATCGGTGGCAATGTGGACTTGACACAGGCATCGTCGGAGTGGAGCGGGCGGCGATGAAGGGCGTCCCGCAGTCGATCGGAGGCCGTGGGGACGCTTGTTAGGCGCGGTCACAGTCAAGCGAAAGGCAATGCGCGCCGACCTATAGTCGATCAAAGGCAGTAGGGACTCGTGTGAGGCACGGTCACAGTCGAGCAGAAGGCAATGCGCGTCATCCCGGAGTCGATCAGTGGCAGTGGGGACTGGACACGAGCATCGTTAGAGTGGAGCAGGAGGCGTTGGGGGGTGTCCCGCAGTCGATCTGAGGTCGTGAGGACACGTGTTTGGTACGGTCACAGTCGAGCAAAAGGCAATGCGCGTCGTCCCAGAGTCGATCGGAGGCAGCGGGGACTCGTGTTTGGTACGGTCACAGTCGAGCAAAAGGCAATGCGCGTCGTTTAGGAGTCGATCGGAGGCAGTGGGGACACGTGTTGGGCACGGTCACAGTCAAGCAGAAGGCAATGCGCGTCGTCCCAGAGTCGATCGGAGGCGGTAGGGACTCGTGTTAGGCATGGTCACAGTCGAGCTAAAGGCAATGCGCGTCGTTTCAGAGTCGATCGGAGGCAGTGTGGTCACGTGTTGGTCACGGTCACAGTTGAGCAGAAGGCAATGCGCGTCGTTTTAGAGTCGATCAAAGGCCGTATGGACACGTGTTAGGCACGGTCACAGTCGAGGAGAAGGCAATGCGCGTCGTCCCAGAGTAAATCGGTGGCAATGTGGACTTGACACAGGCATCGTCGGAGTGGAGCGGGCGGCGATGAAGGGCGTCCCGCAGTCGATCGGAGGCGGCGGGGACTCGTGTTTGGTACGGTCACAGTCGAGCAAAAGGCAATGCGCGTCGTTCAAGAGTCGATCGGAGGCAGTGGGGACACGTGTTGGGCACGGTCACAGTCAAGCAAAAGGCAATGCGCGTTGTCCCAGAGTCGATCGGTGGGAGTGGGGACTCGACACGAGCATCGTCAGAGTGGAGCAGGAGGCGTTGGAGGGCCTCTTGCAGTCGATCAGAGGCCGCGGGCAGACGAGTTAGGCACGGTCACGGTCGAGCAAAAGGCAATGCGCGTCGTTTTAGAGTCGATCGGAGGCAGCGGGGACTCGTGTTAGGCATGGTCACAGTCGAGCAAAAGGCAATGCGCGTCGTTCCAGAGTCGATCGGAGGCGGTAGGGACTCGTGTTAGGCATGGTCACAGTCGAGCAAAAGGCAATGCGCGTCGTTTTAGAGTCGATCGGAGGCAGCGGGGACCCGTGTTTGGTACGGTCACAGTCGAGCAAAAGGCGATGCGCGTCGTCCCAGAGTCGATCAGAGGCAGCGGGGACTCGTGTTAGGCAGGGTCACAGTCGAGCAAAAGGCAATGCGCGTCGTTTAAGAGTCGATCGGAGGCAGTGGGGACACGTGTTGGGCACGGTCACAGTCAAGCAAAAGGCAATGCGCGTCGTCCCAGAGTGAATCGGTGGCAATGTGGACTTGACACAAGCATCGTCAAAGTGGAGCGGGCGGCGATGAAGGGCGTCCCGCAGTCGATCGGAGGCCGTGGGGACGCTTGTTAGGCGCGGTCACAGTCAAGCGAAAGGCAATGCGCGCCGACCTATAGTCGATCAGAGGCAGTAGGGACTCGTGTGAGGCACGGTCACAGTCGAGCAGAAGGCAATGCGCGTCATCCCGGAGTCGATCAGTGGCAGTGGGGACTGGACACGAGCATCGTTAGAGTGGAGCAGGAGGCGTTGGGGGGTGTCCCGCAGTCGATCTGAGGTCGTGAGGACACGTGTTTGGTACGGTCACAGTCGAGCAAAAGGCAATGCGCGTCGTCCCAGAGTCGATCAGAGGCAGCGGGGACTCGTGTTTGGTACGGTCACAGTCGAGCAAAAGGCAATGCGCGTCGTCCCAGAGTCGATCAGAGGCAGCGGGGACTCGTGTTAGGCAGGGTCACAGTCGAGCAAAAGGCAATGCGCGTCGTTTAAGAGTCGATCGGAGGCAGTGGGGACACGTGTTGGGCACGGTCACAGTCAAGCAAAAGGCAATGCGCGTCGTCCCAGAGTGAATCGGTGGCAATGTGGACTTGACACAAGCATCGTCAAAGTGGAGCGGGCGGCGATGAAGGGCGTCCCGCAGTCGATCGGAGGCCGTGGGGACGCTTGTTAGGCGCGGTCACAGTCAAGCGAAAGGCAATGCGCGCCGACCTATAGTCGATCAGAGGCAGTAGGGACTCGTGTGAGGCACGGTCACAGTCGAGCAGAAGGCAATGCGCGTCATCCCGGAGTCGATCAGTGGCAGTGGGGACTGGACACGAGCATCGTTAGAGTGGAGCAGGAGGCGTTGGGGGGTGTCCCGCAGTCGATCTGAGGTCGTGAGGACACGTGTTTGGTACGGTCACAGTCGAGCAAAAGGCAATGCGCGTCGTCCCAGAGTCGATCAGAGGCAGCGGGGACTCGTGTTTGGTACGGTCACAGTCGAGCAAAAGGCAATGCGCGTCGTCCCAGAGTCGATCAGAGGCAGCGGGGACTCGTGTTAGGCAGGGTCACAGTCGAGCAAAAGGCAATGCGCGTCGTTTAGGAGTCGATCGGAGGCAGTGGGGACACGTGTTGGGCACGGTCACAGTCAAGCTGAAGGCAATGCGCGTCGTCCCAGAGTCGATCGGAGGCGGTAGGGACTCGTGTTAGGCATGGTCACAGTCGAGCTAAAGGCAATGCGCGTCGTTTCAGAGTCGATCGGAGGCAGTGTGGACACGTGTTGGTCACGGTCACAGTTGAGCAGAAGGCAATGCGCGTCGTTTTAGAGTCGATCAAAGGCCGTATGAACACGTGTTAGGCACGGTCACAGTCGAGGAGAAGGCAATGCGCGTCGTCCCAGAGTAAATCGGTGGCAATGTGGACTTGACACAGGCATCGTCGGAGTGGAGCGGGCGGCGATGAAGGGCGTCCCGCAGTCGATCGGAGGCGGCGGGGACTCGTGTTTGGTACGGTCACAGTCGAGCAAAAGGCAATGCGCGTCGTTCAAGAGTCGATCGGAGGCAGTGGGGACACGTGTTGGGCACGGTCACAGTCAAGCAAAAGGCAATGCGCGTTGTCCCAGAGTCGATCGGTGGGAGTGGGGACTCGACACGAGCATCGTCAGAGTGGAGCAGGAGGCGTTGGAGGGCCTCTTGCAGTCGATCAGAGGCCGCGGGGAGACGAGTTAGGCACGGTCACGGTCGAGCAAAAGGCAATGCGCGTCGTTTTAGAGTCGATCGGAGGCAGCGGGGACTCGTGTTAGGCATGGTCACAGTCGAGCAAAAGGCAATGCGCGTCGTTCCAGAGTCGATCGGAGGCGGTAGGGACTCGTGTTAGGCATGGTCACAGTCGAGCAAAAGGCAATGCGCGTCGTTTTAGAGTCGATCGGAGGCAGCGGGGACCCGTGTTTGGTACGGTCACAGTCGAGCAAAAGGCAATGCGCGTCGTTCAAGAGTCGATCGGAGGCAGTGGGGACACGTGTTGGGCACGGTCACAGTCAAGCAAAAGGCAATGCGCGTCGTCCCAGAGTCGATCGGTGGGAGTGGGGACTCGACACGAGCATCGTCAGAGTGGAGCAGGAGGCGTTGGAGGGCCTCTTGCAGTCGATCAGAGGCCGCGGGGAGACGAGTTAGGCACGGTCACAGTCGAGCAAAAGGCAATGCGCGTCGTCCCAGAGTCGATCAGAGGCAGCGGGGACTCGTGTTAGGCAGGGTCACAGTCGAGCAAAAGGCAATGCGCGTCGTTTAAGAGTCGATCGGAGGCAGTGGGGACACGTGTTGGGCACGGTCACAGTCAAGCAAAAGGCGATGCGCGTCGTCCCAGAGTGAATCGGTGGCAATGTGGACTTGACACAAGCATCGTCGAAGTGGAGCGGGCGGCGATGAAGGGCGTCCCGCAGTCGATCGGAGGCCGTGGGGACGCTTGTTAGGCGCGGTCACAGTCAAGCGAAAGGCAATGCGCGCCGACCTATAGTCGATCAAAGGCAGTAGGGACTCGTGTGAGGCACGGTCACAGTCGAGCAGAAGGCAATGCGCGTCATCCCGGAGTCGATCAGTGGCAGTGGGGACTGGACACGAGCATCGTTAGAGTGGAGCAGGAGGCGTTGGGGGGTGTCCCGCAGTCGATCTGAGGTCGTGAGGACACGTGTTTGGTACGGTCACAGTCGAGCAAAAGGCAATGCGCGTCGTCCCAGAGTCGATCGGAGGCAGCGGGGACTCGTGTTTGGTACGGTCACAGTCGAGCAAAAGGCAATGCGCGTCGTCCCAGAGTCGATCAGAGGCAGCGGGGACTCGTGTTAGGCAGGGTCACAGTCGAGCAAAAGGCAATGCGCGTCGTTTAGGAGTCGATCGGAGGCAGTGGGGACACGTGTTGGGCACGGTCACAGTCAAGCAGAAGGCAATGCGCGTCGTCCCAGAGTCGATCGGAGGCGGTAGGGACTCGTGTTAGGCATGGTCACAGTCGAGCTAAAGGCAATGCGCGTCGTTTCAGAGTCGATCGGAGGCAGTGTGGACACGTGTTGGTCACGGTCACAGTTGAGCAGAAGGCAATGCGCGTCGTTTTAGAGTCGATCAAAGGCCGTATGGACACGTGTTAGGCACGGTCACAGTCGAGGAGAAGGCAATGCGCGTCGTCCCAGAGTAAATCGGTGGCAATGTGGACTTGACACAGGCATCGTCGGAGTGGAGCGGGCGGCGATGAAGGGCGTCCCGCAGTCGATCGGAGGCGGCGGGGACTCGTGTTTGGTACGGTCACAGTCGAGCAAAAGGCAATGCGCGTCGTTCAAGAGTCGATCGGAGGCAGTGGGGACACGTGTTGGGCACGGTCACAGTCAAGCAAAAGGCAATGCGCGTTGTCCCAGAGTCGATCGGTGGGAGTGGGGACTCGACACGAGCATCGTCAGAGTGGAGCAGGAGGCGTTGGAGGGCCTCTTGCAGTCGATCAGAGGCCGCGGGCAGACGAGTTAGGCACGGTCACGGTCGAGCAAAAGGCAATGCGCGTCGTTTTAGAGTCGATCGGAGGCAGCGGGGACTCGTGTTAGGCATGGTCACAGTCGAGCAAAAGGCAATGCGCGTCGTTCCAGAGTCGATCGGAGGCGGTAGGGACTCGTGTTAGGCATGGTCACAGTCGAGCAAAAGGCAATGCGCGTCGTTTTAGAGTCGATCGGAGGCCGTGGGGACGCTTGTTAGGCGCGGTCACAGTCAAGCGAAAGGCAATGCGCGCCGACCTATAGTCGATCAGAGGCAGTAGGGACTCGTGTGAGGCACGGTCACAGTCGAGCAGAAGGCAATGCGCGTCATCCCGGAGTCGATCAGTGGCAGTGGGGACTGGACACGAGCATCGTTAGAGTGGAGCAGGAGGCGTTGGGGGGTGTCCCGCAGTCGATCTGAGGTCGTGAGGACACGTGTTTGGTACGGTCACAGTCGAGCAAAAGGCAATGCGCGTCGTCCCAGAGTCGATCAGAGGCAGCGGGGACTCGTGTTTGGTACGGTCACAGTCGAGCAAAAGGCAATGCGCGTCGTCCCAGAGTCGATCAGAGGCAGCGGGGACTCGTGTTAGGCAGGGTCACAGTCGAGCAAAAGGCAATGCGCGTCGTTTAAGAGTCGATCGGAGGCAGTGGGGACACGTGTTGGGCACGGTCACAGTCAAGCAAAAGGCAATGCGCGTCGTCCCAGAGTGAATCGGTGGCAATGTGGACTTGACACAAGCATCGTCAAAGTGGAGCGGGCGGCGATGAAGGGCGTCCCGCAGTCGATCGGAGGCCGTGGGGACGCTTGTTAGGCGCGGTCACAGTCAAGCGAAAGGCAATGCGCGCCGACCTATAGTCGATCAGAGGCAGTAGGGACTCGTGTGAGGCACGGTCACAGTCGAGCAGAAGGCAATGCGCGTCATCCCGGAGTCGATCAGTGGCAGTGGGGACTGGACACGAGCATCGTTAGAGTGGAGCAGGAGGCGTTGGGGGGTGTCCCGCAGTCGATCTGAGGTCGTGAGGACACGTGTTTGGTACGGTCACAGTCGAGCAAAAGGCAATGCGCGTCGTCCCAGAGTCGATCAGAGGCAGCGGGGACTCGTGTTTGGTACGGTCACAGTCGAGCAAAAGGCAATGCGCGTCGTCCCAGAGTCGATCAGAGGCAGCGGGGACTCGTGTTAGGCAGGGTCACAGTCGAGCAAAAGGCAATGCGCGTCGTTTAGGAGTCGATCGGAGGCAGTGGGGACACGTGTTGGGCACGGTCACAGTCAAGCAGAAGGCAATGCGCGTCGTCCCAGAGTCGATCGGAGGCGGTAGGGACTCGTGTTAGGCAAGGTCACAGTCGAGCTAAAGGCAATGCGCGTCGTTTCAGAGTCGATCGGAGGCAGTGTGGACACGTGTTGGTCACGGTCACAGTTGAGCAGAAGGCAATGCGCGTCGTTTTAGAGTCGATCAAAGGCCGTATGAACACGTGTTAGGCACGGTCACAGTCGAGGAGAAGGCAATGCGCGTCGTCCCAGAGTAAATCGGTGGCAATGTGGACTTGACACAGGCATCGTCGGAGTGGAGCGGGCGGCGATGAAGGGCGTCCCGCAGTCGATCGGAGGCGGCGGGGACTCGTGTTTGGTACGGTCACAGTCGAGCAAAAGGCAATGCGCGTCGTTCAAGAGTCGATCGGAGGCAGTGGGGACACGTGTTGGGCACGGTCACAGTCAAGCAAAAGGCAATGCGCGTTGTCCCAGAGTCGATCGGTGGGAGTGGGGACTCGACACGAGCATCTTCAGAGTGGAGCAGGAGGCGTTGGAGGGCCTCTTGCAGTCGATCAGAGGCCGCGGGGAGACGAGTTAGGCACGGTCACGGTCGAGCAAAAGGCAATGCGCGTCGTTTTAGAGTCGATCGGAGGCAGCGGGGACTCGTGTTAGGCATGGTCACAGTCGAGCAAAAGGCAATGCGCGTCGTTCCAGAGTCGATCGGAGGCGGTAGGGACTCGTGTTAGGCATGGTCACAGTCGAGCAAAAGGCAATGCGCGTCGTTTTAGAGTCGATCGGAGGCAGCGGGGACCCGTGTTTGGTACGGTCACAGTCGAGCAAAAGGCAATGCGCGTCGTTCAAGAGTCGATCGGAGGCAGTGGGGACACGTGTTGGGCACGGTCACAGTCAAGCAAAAGGCAATGCGCGTCGTCCCAGAGTCGATCGGTGGGAGTGGGGACTCGACACGAGCATCGTCAGAGTGGAGCAGGAGGCGTTGGAGGGCCTCTTGCAGTCGATCAGAGGCCGCGGGGAGACGAGTTAGGCACGGTCACAGTCGAGCAAAAGGCAATGCGCGTCGTCCCAGAGTCGATCAGAGGCAGCGGGGACTCGTGTTAGGCAGGGTCACAGTCGAGCAAAAGGCAATGCGCGTCGTTTAAGAGTCGATCGGAGGCAGTGGGGACACGTGTTGGGCACGGTCACAGTCAAGCAAAAGGCGATGCGCGTCGTCCCAGAGTGAATCGGTGGCAATGTGGACTTGACACAAGCATCGTCGAAGTGGAGCGGGCGGCGATGAAGGGCGTCCCGCAGTCGATCGGAGGCCGTGGGGACGCTTGTTAGGCGCGGTCACAGTCAAGCGAAAGGCAATGCGCGCCGACCTATAGTCGATCAAAGGCAGTAGGGACTCGTGTAAGGCACGGTCACAGTCGAGCAGAAGGCAATGCGCGTCATCCCGGAGTCGATCAGTGGCAGTGGGGACTGGACACGAGCATCGTTAGAGTGGAGCAGGAGGCGTTGGGGGGTGTCCCGCAGTCGATCTGAGGTCGTGAGGACACGTGTTTGGTACGGTCACAGTCGAGCAAAAGGCAATGCGCGTCGTCCCAGAGTCGATCGGAGGCAGCGGGGACTCGTGTTTGGTACGGTCACAGTCGAGCAAAAGGCAATGCGCGTCGTCCCAGAGTCGATCAGAGGCAGCGGGGACTCGTGTTAGGCAGGGTCACAGTCGAGCAAAAGGCAATGCGCGTCGTTTAGGAGTCGATCGGAGGCAGTGGGGACACGTGTTGGGCACGGTCACAGTCAAGCAGAAGGCAATGCGCGTCGTCCCAGAGTCGATCGGAGGCGGTAGGGACTCGTGTTAGGCATGGTCACAGTCGAGCTAAAGGCAATGCGCGTCGTTTCAGAGTCGATCGGAGGCAGTGTGGACACGTGTTGGTCACGGTCACAGTTGAGCAGAAGGCAATGCGCGTCGTTTTAGAGTCGATCAAAGGCCGTATGGACACGTGTTAGGCACGGTCACAGTCGAGGAGAAGGCGATGCGCGTCGTCCCAGAGTAAATCGGTGGCAATGTGGACTTGACACAGGCATCGTCGGAGTGGAGCGGGCGGCGATGAAGGGCGTCCCGCAGTCGATCGGAGGCCGTGGGGACGCTTGTTAGGCGCGGTCACAGTCAAGCGAAAGGCAATGCGCGCCGACCTATAGTCGATCAAAGGCAGTAGGGACTCGTGTGAGGCACGGTCACAGTCGAGCAGAAGGCAATGCGCGTCATCCCGGAGTCGATCAGTGGCAGTGGGGACTGGACACGAGCATCGTTAGAGTGGAGCAGGAGGCGTTGGGGGGTGTCCCGCAGTCGATCTGAGGTCGTGAGGACACGTGTTTGGTACGGTCACAGTCGAGCAAAAGGCAATGCGCGTCGTCCCAGAGTCGATCGGAGGCAGCGGGGACTCGTGTTTGGTACGGTCACAGTCGAGCAAAAGGCAATGCGCGTCGTTTAGGAGTCGATCGGAGGCAGTGGGGACACGTGTTGGGCACGGTCACAGTCAAGCAGAAGGCAATGCGCGTCGTCCCAGAGTCGATCGGAGGCGGTAGGGACTCGTGTTAGGCATGGTCACAGTCGAGCTAAAGGCAATGCGCGTCGTTTCAGAGTCGATCGGAGGCAGTGTGGTCACGTGTTGGTCACGGTCACAGTTGAGCAGAAGGCAATGCGCGTCGTTTTAGAGTCGATCAAAGGCCGTATGGACACGTGTTAGGCACGGTCACAGTCGAGGAGAAGGCAATGCGCGTCGTCCCAGAGTAAATCGGTGGCAATGTGGACTTGACACAGGCATCGTCGGAGTGGAGCGGGCGGCGATGAAGGGCGTCCCGCAGTCGATCGGAGGCGGCGGGGACTCGTGTTTGGTACGGTCACAGTCGAGCAAAAGGCAATGCGCGTCGTTCAAGAGTCGATCGGAGGCAGTGGGGACACGTGTTGGGCACGGTCACAGTCAAGCAAAAGGCAATGCGCGTTGTCCCAGAGTCGATCGGTGGGAGTGGGGACTCGACACGAGCATCGTCAGAGTGGAGCAGGAGGCGTTGGAGGGCCTCTTGCAGTCGATCAGAGGCCGCGGGCAGACGAGTTAGGCACGGTCACGGTCGAGCAAAAGGCAATGCGCGTCGTTTTAGAGTCGATCGGAGGCAGCGGGGACTCGTGTTAGGCATGGTCACAGTCGAGCAAAAGGCAATGCGCGTCGTTCCAGAGTCGATCGGAGGCGGTAGGGACTCGTGTTAGGCATGGTCACAGTCGAGCAAAAGGCAATGCGCGTCGTTTTAGAGTCGATCGGAGGCAGCGGGGACCCGTGTTTGGTACGGTCACAGTCGAGCAAAAGGCGATGCGCGTCGTCCCAGAGTCGATCAGAGGCAGCGGGGACTCGTGTTAGGCAGGGTCACAGTCGAGCAAAAGGCAATGCGCGTCGTTTAAGAGTCGATCGGAGGCAGTGGGGACACGTGTTGGGCACGGTCACAGTCAAGCAAAAGGCAATGCGCGTCGTCCCAGAGTGAATCGGTGGCAATGTGGACTTGACACAAGCATCGTCAAAGTGGAGCGGGCGGCGATGAAGGGCGTCCCGCAGTCGATCGGAGGCCGTGGGGACGCTTGTTAGGCGCGGTCACAGTCAAGCGAAAGGCAATGCGCGCCGACCTATAGTCGATCAGAGGCAGTAGGGACTCGTGTGAGGCACGGTCACAGTCGAGCAGAAGGCAATGCGCGTCATCCCGGAGTCGATCAGTGGCAGTGGGGACTGGACACGAGCATCGTTAGAGTGGAGCAGGAGGCGTTGGGGGGTGTCCCGCAGTCGATCTGAGGTCGTGAGGACACGTGTTTGGTACGGTCACAGTCGAGCAAAAGGCAATGCGCGTCGTCCCAGAGTCGATCAGAGGCAGCGGGGACTCGTGTTTGGTACGGTCACAGTCGAGCAAAAGGCAATGCGCGTCGTCCCAGAGTCGATCAGAGGCAGCGGGGACTCGTGTTAGGCAGGGTCACAGTCGAGCAAAAGGCAATGCGCGTCGTTTAAGAGTCGATCGGAGGCAGTGGGGACACGTGTTGGGCACGGTCACAGTCAAGCAAAAGGCAATGCGCGTCGTCCCAGAGTGAATCGGTGGCAATGTGGACTTGACACAAGCATCGTCAAAGTGGAGCGGGCGGCGATGAAGGGCGTCCCGCAGTCGATCGGAGGCCGTGGGGACGCTTGTTAGGCGCGGTCACAGTCAAGCGAAAGGCAATGCGCGCCGACCTATAGTCGATCAGAGGCAGTAGGGACTCGTGTGAGGCACGGTCACAGTCGAGCAGAAGGCAATGCGCGTCATCCCGGAGTCGATCAGTGGCAGTGGGGACTGGACACGAGCATCGTTAGAGTGGAGCAGGAGGCGTTGGGGGGTGTCCCGCAGTCGATCTGAGGTCGTGAGGACACGTGTTTGGTACGGTCACAGTCGAGCAAAAGGCAATGCGCGTCGTCCCAGAGTCGATCAGAGGCAGCGGGGACTCGTGTTTGGTACGGTCACAGTCGAGCAAAAGGCAATGCGCGTCGTCCCAGAGTCGATCAGAGGCAGCGGGGACTCGTGTTAGGCAGGGTCACAGTCGAGCAAAAGGCAATGCGCGTCGTTTAGGAGTCGATCGGAGGCAGTGGGGACACGTGTTGGGCACGGTCACAGTCAAGCTGAAGGCAATGCGCGTCGTCCCAGAGTCGATCGGAGGCGGTAGGGACTCGTGTTAGGCATGGTCACAGTCGAGCTAAAGGCAATGCGCGTCGTTTCAGAGTCGATCGGAGGCAGTGTGGACACGTGTTGGTCACGGTCACAGTTGAGCAGAAGGCAATGCGCGTCGTTTTAGAGTCGATCAAAGGCCGTATGAACACGTGTTAGGCACGGTCACAGTCGAGGAGAAGGCAATGCGCGTCGTCCCAGAGTAAATCGGTGGCAATGTGGACTTGACACAGGCATCGTCGGAGTGGAGCGGGCGGCGATGAAGGGCGTCCCGCAGTCGATCGGAGGCGGCGGGGACTCGTGTTTGGTACGGTCACAGTCGAGCAAAAGGCAATGCGCGTCGTTCAAGAGTCGATCGGAGGCAGTGGGGACACGTGTTGGGCACGGTCACAGTCAAGCAAAAGGCAATGCGCGTTGTCCCAGAGTCGATCGGTGGGAGTGGGGACTCGACACGAGCATCGTCAGAGTGGAGCAGGAGGCGTTGGAGGGCCTCTTGCAGTCGATCAGAGGCCGCGGGGAGACGAGTTAGGCACGGTCACGGTCGAGCAAAAGGCAATGCGCGTCGTTTTAGAGTCGATCGGAGGCAGCGGGGACTCGTGTTAGGCATGGTCACAGTCGAGCAAAAGGCAATGCGCGTCGTTCCAGAGTCGATCGGAGGCGGTAGGGACTCGTGTTAGGCATGGTCACAGTCGAGCAAAAGGCAATGCGCGTCGTTTTAGAGTCGATCGGAGGCAGCGGGGACCCGTGTTTGGTACGGTCACAGTCGAGCAAAAGGCAATGCGCGTCGTTCAAGAGTCGATCGGAGGCAGTGGGGACACGTGTTGGGCACGGTCACAGTCAAGCAAAAGGCAATGCGCGTCGTCCCAGAGTCGATCGGTGGGAGTGGGGACTCGACACGAGCATCGTCAGAGTGGAGCAGGAGGCGTTGGAGGGCCTCTTGCAGTCGATCAGAGGCCGCGGGGAGACGAGTTAGGCACGGTCACAGTCGAGCAAAAGGCAATGCGCGTCGTCCCAGAGTCGATCAGAGGCAGCGGGGACTCGTGTTAGGCAGGGTCACAGTCGAGCAAAAGGCAATGCGCGTCGTTTAAGAGTCGATCGGAGGCAGTGGGGACACGTGTTGGGCACGGTCACAGTCAAGCAAAAGGCGATGCGCGTCGTCCCAGAGTGAATCGGTGGCAATGTGGACTTGACACAAGCATCGTCGAAGTGGAGCGGGCGGCGATGAAGGGCGTCCCGCAGTCGATCGGAGGCCGTGGGGACGCTTGTTAGGCGCGGTCACAGTCAAGCGAAAGGCAATGCGCGCCGACCTATAGTCGATCAAAGGCAGTAGGGACTCGTGTGAGGCACGGTCACAGTCGAGCAGAAGGCAATGCGCGTCATCCCGGAGTCGATCAGTGGCAGTGGGGACTGGACACGAGCATCGTTAGAGTGGAGCAGGAGGCGTTGGGGGGTGTCCCGCAGTCGATCTGAGGTCGTGAGGACACGTGTTTGGTACGGTCACAGTCGAGCAAAAGGCAATGCGCGTCGTCCCAGAGTCGATCGGAGGCAGCGGGGACTCGTGTTTGGTACGGTCACAGTCGAGCAAAAGGCAATGCGCGTCGTCCCAGAGTCGATCAGAGGCAGCGGGGACTCGTGTTAGGCAGGGTCACAGTCGAGCAAAAGGCAATGCGCGTCGTTTAGGAGTCGATCGGAGGCAGTGGGGACACGTGTTGGGCACGGTCACAGTCAAGCAGAAGGCAATGCGCGTCGTCCCAGAGTCGATCGGAGGCGGTAGGGACTCGTGTTAGGCATGGTCACAGTCGAGCTAAAGGCAATGCGCGTCGTTTCAGAGTCGATCGGAGGCAGTGTGGACACGTGTTGGTCACGGTCACAGTTGAGCAGAAGGCAATGCGCGTCGTTTTAGAGTCGATCAAAGGCCGTATGGACACGTGTTAGGCACGGTCACAGTCGAGGAGAAGGCAATGCGCGTCGTCCCAGAGTAAATCGGTGGCAATGTGGACTTGACACAGGCATCGTCGGAGTGGAGCGGGCGGCGATGAAGGGCGTCCCGCAGTCGATCGGAGGCGGCGGGGACTCGTGTTTGGTACGGTCACAGTCGAGCAAAAGGCAATGCGCGTCGTTCAAGAGTCGATCGGAGGCAGTGGGGACACGTGTTGGGCACGGTCACAGTCAAGCAAAAGGCAATGCGCGTTGTCCCAGAGTCGATCGGTGGGAGTGGGGACTCGACACGAGCATCGTCAGAGTGGAGCAGGAGGCGTTGGAGGGCCTCTTGCAGTCGATCAGAGGCCGCGGGCAGACGAGTTAGGCACGGTCACGGTCGAGCAAAAGGCAATGCGCGTCGTTTTAGAGTCGATCGGAGGCAGCGGGGACTCGTGTTAGGCATGGTCACAGTCGAGCAAAAGGCAATGCGCGTCGTTCCAGAGTCGATCGGAGGCGGTAGGGACTCGTGTTAGGCATGGTCACAGTCGAGCAAAAGGCAATGCGCGTCGTTTTAGAGTCGATCGGAGGCCGTGGGGACGCTTGTTAGGCGCGGTCACAGTCAAGCGAAAGGCAATGCGCGCCGACCTATAGTCGATCAGAGGCAGTAGGGACTCGTGTGAGGCACGGTCACAGTCGAGCAGAAGGCAATGCGCGTCATCCCGGAGTCGATCAGTGGCAGTGGGGACTGGACACGAGCATCGTTAGAGTGGAGCAGGAGGCGTTGGGGGGTGTCCCGCAGTCGATCTGAGGTCGTGAGGACACGTGTTTGGTACGGTCACAGTCGAGCAAAAGGCAATGCGCGTCGTCCCAGAGTCGATCAGAGGCAGCGGGGACTCGTGTTTGGTACGGTCACAGTCGAGCAAAAGGCAATGCGCGTCGTCCCAGAGTCGATCAGAGGCAGCGGGGACTCGTGTTAGGCAGGGTCACAGTCGAGCAAAAGGCAATGCGCGTCGTTTAGGAGTCGATCGGAGGCAGTGGGGACACGTGTTGGGCACGGTCACAGTCAAGCAGAAGGCAATGCGCGTCGTCCCAGAGTCGATCGGAGGCGGTAGGGACTTGTGTTTGGTACGGTCACAGTCGAGCAAAAGGCAATGCGCGTCGTCCCAGAGTCGATCAGAGGCAGCGGGGACTCGTGTTAGGCAGGGTCACAGTCGAGCAAAAGGCAATGCGCGTCGTTTAGGAGTCGATCGGAGGCAGTGGGGACGCTTGTTAGGCGCGGTCACAGTCAAGCAAAAGGCAATGCGCGCCGACCTATAGTCGACCTGAGGCAGTGAGGAAGTGACATGAGCTCGGTCAACGTCGAGCAAAAGGCAATGCGCGTCGTCTTTTAGTCGATCAGTGGCACTGGGGAATTGGCACGAGCATCGTCAGAGTGGAGTGAAAGGCGATAGAGGGCCTCCCGCAGTCAATCAGAGGCAGTAGGGACTCGTGTGAGGCACGGTCACAGTCGAGCAGAAGGCAATGCGCGTCATCCCGGAGTCGATCAGTGGCAGTGGGGACTGGACACGAGCATCGTTAGAGTGGAGCAGGAGGCGTTGGGGGGTGTCCCGCAGTCGATCAGAGGCCGCGAGGACACGTGTTGGGGACGGTCACAGTGGATCGGGGGGCAATGCGCGTCCTCCCAGACACGATCAGTGGCAGTATAGACATGATACGAGCATCGTCAAAGTAGAGCGGGAGACGAAAGAGGGCGACCCGCAGTCGATCTGAAGCCGTGGGGACGCGTGTTAGGCACAGTCACAGTCGAGCAGAAGGCAATGCGCGTCGTTTAAGAGTCGATCGGTGGCAGTGGGGACACGTGTTGGGCACGGTCACAGTCGAGGAGAAGGCAATGCGCGTCGTCCCAGAGTCGATCAGAGGCCGTGTGGACACGTATTAGGCACGGTCACAGTCGAGGAGAAGGCAATGCGCGTCGTCCCAGAGTCGATCGGAGGCTGTAAGGACTCGTGTTAGGCATGGTCACAGTAGAGCTAAAGGCAATGCGCGTCGTTCTAGAGTCGATCGGAGGCAGTGGGGACACGTGTTGGGCACGGTCACAGTCGAGCAAAATGCAATGCGCGTCGTCCCAGAGTCGATCGGAGGCCGTGGGGACGCTTGTTAGGCGCGGTCACAGTCAAGCGAAAGGCAATGCGCGCCGACCTATAGTCGATCAGAGGCAGTAGGGACTCGTGTGAGGCACGGTCACAGTCGAGCAGAAGGCAATGCGCGTCATCCCGGAGTCGATCAGTGGCAGTGGGGACTGGACACGAGCATCGTTAGAGTGGAGCAGGAGGCGTTGGGGGGTGTCCCGCAGTCGATCTGAGGTCGTGAGGACACGTGTTTGGTACGGTCACAGTCGAGCAAAAGGCAATGCGCGTCGTCCCAGAGTCGATCGGAGGCAGCGGGGACTCGTGTTTGGTACGGTCACAGTCGAGCAAAAGGCAATGCGCGTCGTCCCAGAGTCGATCAGAGGCAGCGGGGACTCGTGTTAGGCAGGGTCACAGTCGAGCTAAAGGCAATGCGCGTCGTTTCAGAGTCGATCGGAGGCAGTGTGGACACGTGTTGGTCACGGTCACAGTTGAGCAGAAGGCAATGCGCGTCGTTTTAGAGTCGATCAAAGGCCGTATGGACACGTGTTAGGCACGGTCACAGTCGAGGAGAAGGCAATGCGCGTCGTCCCAGAGTAAATCGGTGGCAATGTGGACTTGACACAGGCATCGTCGGAGTGGAGCGGGCGGCGATGAAGGGCGTCCCGCAGTCGATCGGAGGCCGTGGGGACGCTTGTTAGGCGCGGTCACAGTCAAGCGAAAGGCAATGCGCGCCGACCTATAGTCGATCAAAGGCAGTAGGGACTCGTGTGAGGCACGGTCACAGTCGAGCAGAAGGCAATGCGCGTCATCCCGGAGTCGATCAGTGGCAGTGGGGACTGGACACGAGCATCGTTAGAGTGGAGCAGGAGGCGTTGGGGGGTGTCCCGCAGTCAATCTGAGGTCGTGAGGACACGTGTTTGGTACGGTCACAGTCGAGCAAAAGGCAATGCGCGTCGTCCCAGAGTCGATCGGAGGCAGCGGGGACTCGTGTTTGGTACGGTCACAGTCGAGCAAAAGGCAATGCGCGTCGTTTAGGAGTCGATCGGAGGCAGTGGGGACACGTGTTGGGCACGGTCACAGTCAAGCAGAAGGCAATGCGCGTCGTCCCAGAGTCGATCGGAGGCGGTAGGGACTCGTGTTAGGCATGGTCACAGTCGAGCTAAAGGCAATGCGCGTCGTTTCAGAGTCGATCGGAGGCAGTGTGGTCACGTGTTGGTCACGGTCACAGTTGAGCAGAAGGCAATGCGCGTCGTTTTAGAGTCGATCAAAGGCCGTATGGACACGTGTTAGGCACGGTCACAGTCGAGGAGAAGGCAATGCGCGTCGTCCCAGAGTAAATCGGTGGCAATGTGGACTTGACACAGGCATCGTCGGAGTGGAGCGGGCGGCGATGAAGGGCGTCCCGCAGTCGATCGGAGGCGGCGGGGACTCGTGTTTGGTACGGTCACAGTCGAGCAAAAGGCAATGCGCGTCGTTCAAGAGTCGATCGGAGGCAGTGGGGACACGTGTTGGGCACGGTCACAGTCAAGCAAAAGGCAATGCGCGTTGTCCCAGAGTCGATCGGTGGGAGTGGGGACTCGACACGAGCATCGTCAGAGTGGAGCAGGAGGCGTTGGAGGGCCTCTTGCAGTCGATCAGAGGCCGCGGGCAGACGAGTTAGGCACGGTCACGGTCGAGCAAAAGGCAATGCGCGTCGTTTTAGAGTCGATCGGAGGCAGCGGGGACTCGTGTTAGGCATGGTCACAGTCGAGCAAAAGGCAATGCGCGTCGTTCCAGAGTCGATCGGAGGCGGTAGGGACTCGTGTTAGGCATGGTCACAGTCGAGCAAAAGGCAATGCGCGTCGTTTTAGAGTCGATCGGAGGCAGCGGGGACCCGTGTTTGGTACGGTCACAGTCGAGCAAAAGGCGATGCGCGTCGTCCCAGAGTCGATCAGAGGCAGCGGGGACTCGTGTTAGGCAGGGTCACAGTCGAGCAAAAGGCAATGCGCGTCGTTTAAGAGTCGATCGGAGGCAGTGGGGACACGTGTTGGGCACGGTCACAGTCAAGCAAAAGGCAATGCGCGTCGTCCCAGAGTGAATCGGTGGCAATGTGGACTTGACACAAGCATCGTCAAAGTGGAGCGGGCGGCGATGAAGGGCGTCCCGCAGTCGATCGGAGGCCGTGGGGACGCTTGTTAGGCGCGGTCACAGTCAAGCGAAAGGCAATGCGCGCCGACCTATAGTCGATCAGAGGCAGTAGGGACTCGTGTGAGGCACGGTCACAGTCGAGCAGAAGGCAATGCGCGTCATCCCGGAGTCGATCAGTGGCAGTGGGGACTGGACACGAGCATCGTTAGAGTGGAGCAGGAGGCGTTGGGGGGTGTCCCGCAGTCGATCTGAGGTCGTGAGGACACGTGTTTGGTACGGTCACAGTCGAGCAAAAGGCAATGCGCGTCGTCCCAGAGTCGATCAGAGGCAGCGGGGACTCGTGTTTGGTACGGTCACAGTCGAGCAAAAGGCAATGCGCGTCGTCCCAGAGTCGATCAGAGGCAGCGGGGACTCGTGTTAGGCAGGGTCACAGTCGAGCAAAAGGCAATGCGCGTCGTTTAAGAGTCGATCGGAGGCAGTGGGGACACGTGTTGGGCACGGTCACAGTCAAGCAAAAGGCAATGCGCGTCGTCCCAGAGTGAATCGGTGGCAATGTGGACTTGACACAAGCATCGTCAAAGTGGAGCGGGCGGCGATGAAGGGCGTCCCGCAGTCGATCGGAGGCCGTGGGGACGCTTGTTAGGCGCGGTCACAGTCAAGCGAAAGGCAATGCGCGCCGACCTATAGTCGATCAGAGGCAGTAGGGACTCGTGTGAGGCACGGTCACAGTCGAGCAGAAGGCAATGCGCGTCATCCCGGAGTCGATCAGTGGCAGTGGGGACTGGACACGAGCATCGTTAGAGTGGAGCAGGAGGCGTTGGGGGGTGTCCCGCAGTCGATCTGAGGTCGTGAGGACACGTGTTTGGTACGGTCACAGTCGAGCAAAAGGCAATGCGCGTCGTCCCAGAGTCGATCAGAGGCAGCGGGGACTCGTGTTTGGTACGGTCACAGTCGAGCAAAAGGCAATGCGCGTCGTCCCAGAGTCGATCAGAGGCAGCGGGGACTCGTGTTAGGCAGGGTCACAGTCGAGCAAAAGGCAATGCGCGTCGTTTAGGAGTCGATCGGAGGCAGTGGGGACACGTGTTGGGCACGGTCACAGTCAAGCAGAAGGCAATGCGCGTCGTCCCAGAGTCGATCGGAGGCGGTAGGGACTCGTGTTAGGCATGGTCACAGTCGAGCTAAAGGCAATGCGCGTCGTTTCAGAGTCGATCGGAGGCAGTGTGGACACGTGTTGGTCACGGTCACAGTTGAGCAGAAGGCAATGCGCGTCGTTTTAGAGTCGATCAAAGGCCGTATGAACACGTGTTAGGCACGGTCACAGTCGAGGAGAAGGCAATGCGCGTCGTCCCAGAGTAAATCGGTGGCAATGTGGACTTGACACAGGCATCGTCGGAGTGGAGCGGGCGGCGATGAAGGGCGTCCCGCAGTCGATCGGAGGCGGCGGGGACTCGTGTTTGGTACGGTCACAGTCGAGCAAAAGGCAATGCGCGTCGTTCAAGAGTCGATCGGAGGCAGTGGGGACACGTGTTGGGCACGGTCACAGTCAAGCAAAAGGCAATGCGCGTTGTCCCAGAGTCGATCGGTGGGAGTGGGGACTCGACACGAGCATCGTCAGAGTGGAGCAGGAGGCGTTGGAGGGCCTCTTGCAGTCGATCAGAGGCCGCGGGGAGACGAGTTAGGCACGGTCACGGTCGAGCAAAAGGCAATGCGCGTCGTTTTAGAGTCGATCGGAGGCAGCGGGGACTCGTGTTAGGCATGGTCACAGTCGAGCAAAAGGCAATGCGCGTCGTTCCAGAGTCGATCGGAGGCGGTAGGGACTCGTGTTAGGCATGGTCACAGTCGAGCAAAAGGCAATGCGCGTCGTTTTAGAGTCGATCGGAGGCAGCGGGGACCCGTGTTTGGTACGGTCACAGTCGAGCAAAAGGCAATGCGCGTCGTTCAAGAGTCGATCGGAGGCAGTGGGGACACGTGTTGGGCACGGTCACAGTCAAGCAAAAGGCAATGCGCGTCGTCCCAGAGTCGATCGGTGGGAGTGGGGACTCGACACGAGCATCGTCAGAGTGGAGCAGGAGGCGTTGGAGGGCCTCTTGCAGTCGATCAGAGGCCGCGGGGAGACGAGTTAGGCACGGTCACAGTCGAGCAAAAGGCAATGCGCGTCGTCCCAGAGTCGATCAGAGGCAGCGGGGACTCGTGTTAGGCAGGGTCACAGTCGAGCAAAAGGCAATGCGCGTCGTTTAAGAGTCGATCGGAGGCAGTGGGGACACGTGTTGGGCACGGTCACAGTCAAGCAAAAGGCGATGCGCGTCGTCCCAGAGTGAATCGGTGGCAATGTGGACTTGACACAAGCATCGTCGAAGTGGAGCGGGCGGCGATGAAGGGCGTCCCGCAGTCGATCGGAGGCCGTGGGGACGCTTGTTAGGCGCGGTCACAGTCAAGCGAAAGGCAATGCGCGCCGACCTATAGTCGATCAAAGGCAGTAGGGACTCGTGTGAGGCACGGTCACAGTCGAGCAGAAGGCAATGCGCGTCATCCCGGAGTCGATCAGTGGCAGTGGGGACTGGACACGAGCATCGTTAGAGTGGAGCAGGAGGCGTTGGGGGGTGTCCCGCAGTCGATCTGAGGTCGTGAGGACACGTGTTTGGTACGGTCACAGTCGAGCAAAAGGCAATGCGCGTCGTCCCAGAGTCGATCGGAGGCAGCGGGGACTCGTGTTTGGTACGGTCACAGTCGAGCAAAAGGCAATGCGCGTCGTCCCAGAGTCGATCAGAGGCAGCGGGGACTCGTGTTAGGCAGGGTCACAGTCGAGCAAAAGGCAATGCGCGTCGTTTAGGAGTCGATCGGAGGCAGTGGGGACACGTGTTGGGCACGGTCACAGTCAAGCAGAAGGCAATGCGCGTCGTCCCAGAGTCGATCGGAGGCGGTAGGGACTCGTGTTAGGCATGGTCACAGTCGAGCTAAAGGCAATGCGCGTCGTTTCAGAGTCGATCGGAGGCAGTGTGGACACGTGTTGGTCACGGTCACAGTTGAGCAGAAGGCAATGCGCGTCGTTTTAGAGTCGATCAAAGGCCGTATGGACACGTGTTAGGCACGGTCACAGTCGAGGAGAAGGCAATGCGCGTCGTCCCAGAGTAAATCGGTGGCAATGTGGACTTGACACAGGCATCGTCGGAGTGGAGCGGGCGGCGATGAAGGGCGTCCCGCAGTCGATCGGAGGCGGCGGGGACTCGTGTTTGGTACGGTCACAGTCGAGCAAAAGGCAATGCGCGTCGTTCAAGAGTCGATCGGAGGCAGTGGGGACACGTGTTGGGCACGGTCACAGTCAAGCAAAAGGCAATGCGCGTTGTCCCAGAGTCGATCGGTGGGAGTGGGGACTCGACACGAGCATCGTCAGAGTGGAGCAGGAGGCGTTGGAGGGCCTCTTGCAGTCGATCAGAGGCCGCGGGCAGACGAGTTAGGCACGGTCACGGTCGAGCAAAAGGCAATGCGCGTCGTTTTAGAGTCGATCGGAGGCAGCGGGGACTCGTGTTAGGCATGGTCACAGTCGAGCAAAAGGCAATGCGCGTCGTTCCAGAGTCGATCGGAGGCGGTAGGGACTCGTGTTAGGCATGGTCACAGTCGAGCAAAAGGCAATGCGCGTCGTTTTAGAGTCGATCGGAGGCAGCGGGGACCCGTGTTTGGTACGGTCACAGTCGAGCAAAAGGCGATGCGCGTCGTCCCAGAGTCGATCAGAGGCAGCGGGGACTCGTGTTAGGCAGGGTCACAGTCGAGCAAAAGGCAATGCGCGTCGTTTAAGAGTCGATCGGAGGCAGTGGGGACACGTGTTGGGCACGGTCACAGTCAAGCAAAAGGCAATGCGCGTCGTCCCAGAGTGAATCGGTGGCAATGTGGACTTGACACAAGCATCGTCAAAGTGGAGCGGGCGGCGATGAAGGGCGTCCCGCAGTCGATCGGAGGCCGTGGGGACGCTTGTTAGGCGCGGTCACAGTCAAGCGAAAGGCAATGCGCGCCGACCTATAGTCGATCAGAGGCAGTAGGGACTCGTGTGAGGCACGGTCACAGTCGAGCAGAAGGCAATGCGCGTCATCCCGGAGTCGATCAGTGGCAGTGGGGACTGGACACGAGCATCGTTAGAGTGGAGCAGGAGGCGTTGGGGGGTGTCCCGCAGTCGATCTGAGGTCGTGAGGACACGTGTTTGGTACGGTCACAGTCGAGCAAAAGGCAATGCGCGTCGTCCCAGAGTCGATCAGAGGCAGCGGGGACTCGTGTTTGGTACGGTCACAGTCGAGCAAAAGGCAATGCGCGTCGTCCCAGAGTCGATCAGAGGCAGCGGGGACTCGTGTTAGGCAGGGTCACAGTCGAGCAAAAGGCAATGCGCGTCGTTTAGGAGTCGATCGGAGGCAGTGGGGACACGTGTTGGGCACGGTCACAGTCAAGCAGAAGGCAATGCGCGTCGTCCCAGAGTCGATCGGAGGCGGTAGGGACTTGTGTTAGGCATGGTCACAGTCGAGCAAAAGGCAATGCGCGTCGTTTCAGAGTCGATCGGAGGCAGTGTGGACACGTGTTGGTCACGGTCACAGTTGAGCAAAAGGCAATGCGCGTCGTTTTAGAGTCGATCAAAGGCCGTATGGACACGTGTTAGGCACGGTCACAGTCGAGGAGAAGGCAATGCGCGTCGTCCCAGAGTGAATCGGTGGCAATGTGGACTTGACACAGGCATCGTCGGAGTGGAGCGGGCGGCGATGAGAGCGTCCCGCAGTCGATCGGAGGCCGTGGGGACGCTTGTTAGGCGCGGTCACAGTCAAGCAAAAGGCAATGCGCGCCGACCTATAGTCGACCTGAGGCAGTGAGGAAGTGACATGAGCTCGGTCAACGTCGAGCAAAAGGCAATGCGCGTCGTCTTTTAGTCGATCAGTGGCACTGGGGAATTGGCACGAGCATCGTCAGAGTGGAGTGAAAGGCGATAGAGGGCCTCCCGCAGTCAATCAGAGGCCGTAGGGACACGCGTTAGGCACGGTCACAGTCGGGCAGAAGGCAATGCGCGTCAGCCCAGAGTCCACCAGTGGCGGTGTGGACTCGACGCAAGCATCGTCAGAGTAGAGCAGGAGACGTTGGAGAGCGTCCCGCAGTCGATCTGAGGCCGTGGGGACGCGTGTTAGGCACGGTCACAGTCGATCAAGAGGCACTGCGCGTCGTCCCAGACACGATCAGTGGCAGTGTCGACTTGATACGAGCATCGTCAGAGTGGAGCAGGAGGCGTTGGAGGGCCTCTTGCAGTCGATTAGAGGCCGCGGGGAGACGAGTTAGGCACGGTTACAGTCGAGCAAAAGGCAATGCGCGTCGTTTTAGAGTCGATCGGAGGCAGCGGGGACTCGTGTTAGGCATGGTCACAGTCGAGCAAAAGGCAATGCGCGTCGTTCCAGAGTCGATCGGAGGCAGTAGGGACTCGTGTTAGGCATGGGCACAGTCGAGCAAAAGGCAATGCGCGTCGTTTTAGAGTCGATCGGAGGCAGCGGGGACTCGTGTTTGGTACGGTCACAGTCGAGCGAGAGGCAATGCGCGTCGTCCCAGAGTCGATCTGAGGCAGCGGGGACTCGTGTTAGGCAGGGTCACAGTCGAGCAAAAGGCAATGCGCGTCGTTTAAGAGTCGATCGGAGGCAGTGGGGACACGTGTTGGGCACGGTCACAGTCAAGCAAAAGGCAATGCGCGTCGTCCCAGAGTGAATCGGTGGCAATGTAGACTTGACACAAGCATCGTCGAAGTGGAGCGGGCGGCGATGAAGGGCGTCCCGCAGTCGATCGGAGGCCGTGGGGACGCTTGTTAGGCGCGGTCACAGTCAAGCGAAAGGCAATGCGCGCCGACCTATAGTCGATCAGAGGCAGTAGGGACTCGTGTGAGGCACGGTCACAGTCGAGCAGAAGGCAATGCGCGTCATTCCGGAGTCGATCAGTGGCAGTGGGGACTGGACACGAGCATCGTTAGAGTGGAGCAGGAGGCGTTGGGGGGTGTCCCGCAGTCGATCTGAGGTCGTGAGGACACGTGTTTGGTACGGTCACAGTCGAGCAAAAGGCAATGCGCGTCGTCCCAGAGTCGATCGGAGGCAGCGGGGACTCGTGTTTGGTACGGTCACAGTCGAGCAAAAGGCAATGCGCGTCGTCCCAGAGTCGATCAGAGGCAGCGGGGACTCGTGTTAGGCAGGGTCACAGTCGAGCAAAAGGCAATGCGCGTCGTTTAGGAGTCGATCGGAGGCAGTGGGGACACGTGTTGGGCACGGTCACAGTCAAGCAGAAGGCAATGCGCGTCGTCCCAGAGTCGATCGGAGGCGGTAGGGACTTGTGTTAGGCATGGTCACAGTCGAGCAAAAGGCAATGCGCGTCGTTTTAGAGTCGATCGGAGGCAGTGTGGACACGTGTTGGTCACGGTCACAGTTGAGCAAAAGGCAATGCGCGTCGTTTTAGAGTCGATCAAAGGCCGTATGGACACGTGTTAGGCACGGTCACAGTCGAGGAGAAGGCAATGCGCGTCGTCCCAGAGTGAATCGGTGGCAATGTGGACTTGACACAGGCATCGTCGGAGTGGAGCGGGCGGCGATGAGAGCGTCCCGCAGTCGATCGGAGGCCGTGGGGACGCTTGTTAGGCGCGGTCACAGTCAAGCGAAAGGCAATGCGCGCCGACCTATAGTCGACCTGAGGCAGTGAGGAAGTGACATGAGCATCGTCGGAGTGGAGCAGGAGGCGTTGGAGGGTGTCCCGCAGTCGATCCGAGGTCGTGAGGACGCGTGTTCGGCACGGTCACAGTCGAGCAAAAGGCAATGCGCGACGTCCCAGAGTCGATCAGAGGCAGCGGGGACTCGTGTTAGGCAGGGTCACAGTCGAGCAAAAGGCAATGCGCGTCGTCCCAGAGTCGATCGGAGGCTGTAAGGACTCGTGTTAGGCATGGTCACAGTCGAGCTAAAGGCAATGCGCGTCGTTTAAGAGTCGATCGGAGGCAGTGGGGACACGTGTTGGGCACGGTCACAGTCAAGCAAAAGGCAATGCGCGTCGTCCCAGAGTGAATCGGTGGCAATGTGGACTTGACACAAGCATCGTCAAAGTGGAGCGGGCGGCGATGAAGGGCGTCCCGCAGTCGATCGGAGGCCGTGGGGACGCTTGTTAGGCGCGGTCACAGTCAAGCGAAAGGCAATGCGCGCCGACCTATAGTCGATCAGAGGCAGTAGGGACTCGTGTGAGGCACGGTCACAGTCGAGCAGAAGGCAATGCGCGTCATCCCGGAGTCGATCAGTGGCAGTGGGGACTGGACACGAGCATCGTTAGAGTGGAGCAGGAGGCGTTGGGGGGTGTCCCGCAGTCGATCTGAGGTCGTGAGGACACGTGTTTGGTACGGTCACAGTCGAGCAAAAGGCAATGCGCGTCGTCCCAGAGTCGATCAGAGGCAGCGGGGACTCGTGTTTGGTACGGTCACAGTCGAGCAAAAGGCAATGCGCGTCGTCCCAGAGTCGATCAGAGGCAGCGGGGACTCGTGTTAGGCAGGGTCACAGTCGAGCAAAAGGCAATGCGCGTCGTTTAGGAGTCGATCGGAGGCAGTGGGGACACGTGTTGGGCACGGTCACAGTCAAGCAGAAGGCAATGCGCGTCGTCCCAGAGTCGATCGGAGGCGGTAGGGACTTGTGTTAGGCATGGTCACAGTCGAGCAAAAGGCAATGCGCGTCGTTTTAGAGTCGATCGGAGGCAGTGTGGACACGTGTTGGTCACGGTCACAGTTGAGCAAAAGGCAATGCGCGTCGTTTTAGAGTCGATCAAAGGCCGTATGGACACGTGTTAGGCACGGTCACAGTCGAGGAGAAGGCAATGCGCGTCGTCCCAGAGTGAATCGGTGGCAATGTGGACTTGACACAGGCATCGTCGGAGTGGAGCGGGCGGCGATGAGAGCGTCCCGCAGTCGATCGGAGGCCGTGGGGACGCTTGTTAGGCGCGGTCACAGTCAAGCAAAAGGCAATGCGCGCCGACCTATAGTCGACCTGAGGCAGTGAGGAAGTGACATGAGCTCGGTCAACGTCGAGCAAAAGGCAATGCGCGTCGTCTTTTAGTCGATCAGTGGCACTGGGGAATTGGCACGAGCATCGTCAGAGTGGAGTGAAAGGCGATAGAGGGCCTCCCGCAGTCAATCAGAGGCAGTAGGGACTCGTGTGAGGCACGGTCACAGTCGAGCAGAAGGCAATGCGCGTCATCCCGGAGTCGATCAGTGGCAGTGGGGACTGGACACGAGCATCGTTAGAGTGGAGCAGGAGGCGTTGGGGGGTGTCCCGCAGTCGATCAGAGGCCGCGAGGACACGTGTTGGGGACGGTCACAGTGGATCGGGGGGCAATGCGCGTCCTCCCAGACACGATCAGTGGCAGTATAGACATGATACGAGCATCGTCAAAGTAGAGCGGGAGACGAAAGAGGGCGACCCGCAGTCGATCTGAAGCCGTGGGGACGCGTGTTAGGCACAGTCACAGTCGAGCAGAAGGCAATGCGCGTCGTTTAAGAGTCGATCGGTGGCAGTGGGGACACGTGTTGGGCACGGTCACAGTCGAGGAGAAGGCAATGCGCGTCGTCCCAGAGTCGATCGGAGGCTGTAAGGACTCGTGTTGGGCATGGTCACAGTCGAGCTAAAGGCAATGCGCGTCGTCCCAGAGTCGATCAGAGGCCGTGTGGACACGTATTAGGCACGGTCACAGTCGAGGAGAAGGCAATGCGCGTCGTCCCAGAGTCGATCGGAGGCTGTAAGGACTCGTGTTAGGCATGGTCACAGTAGAGCTAAAGGCAATGCGCGTCGTTCTAGAGTCGATCGGAGGCAGTGGGGACACGTGTTGGGCACGGTCACAGTCGAGCAAAATGCAATGCGCGTCGTCCCAGAGTCGATCGGAGGCCGTGGGGACGCTTGTTAGGCGCGGTCACAGTCAAGCGAAAGGCAATGCGCGCCGACCTATAGTCGATCAGAGGCAGTAGGGACTCGTGTGAGGCACGGTCACAGTCGAGCAGAAGGCAATGCGCGTCATCCCGGAGTCGATCAGTGGCAGTGGGGACTGGACACGAGCATCGTTAGAGTGGAGCAGGAGGCGTTGGGGGGTGTCCCGCAGTCGATCTGAGGTCGTGAGGACACGTGTTTGGTACGGTCACAGTCGAGCAAAAGGCAATGCGCGTCGTCCCAGAGTCGATCGGAGGCAGCGGGGACTCGTGTTTGGTACGGTCACAGTCGAGCAAAAGGCAATGCGCGTCGTCCCAGAGTCGATCAGAGGCAGCGGGGACTCGTGTTAGGCAGGGTCACAGTCGAGCAAAAGTCAATGCGCGTCGTTTAGGAGTCGATCGGAGGCAGTGGGGACACGTGTTGGGCACGGTCACAGTCAAGCAGAAGGCAATGCGCGTCGTCCCAGAGTCGATCGGAGGCGGTAGGGACTCGTGTTAGGCATGGTCACAGTCGAGCCAAAGGCAATGCGCGTCGTTTCAGAGTCGATCGGAGGCAGTGTGGACACGTGTTGGTCACGGTCACAGTTGAGCAAAAGGCAATGCGCGTCGTTTTAGAGTCGATCGAAGGCCGTATGGACACGTGTTAGGCACGGTCACAGTCGAGGAGAAGGCAATGCGCGTCGTCCCAGAGTGAATCGGTGGCAATGTGGACTTGACACAGGCATCGTCGGAGTGGAGCAGGCGGCGATGAAGGGCGTCCCGCAGTCGATCGGAGGCCGTGGGGACGCTTGTTAGGCGCGGTCACAGTCAAGCGAAAGGCAATGCGCGCCGACCTATAGTCGACCTGAGGCAGTGAGGAAGTGACATGAGCATCGTCGGAGTGGAGCAGGAGGCGTTGGAGGGTGTCCCGCAGTCGATCCGAGGTCGTGAGGACGCGTGTTCGGCACGGTCACAGTCGAGCAAAAGGCAATGCGCGACGTCCCAGAGTCGATCAGAGGCAGCGGGGACTCGTGTTAGGCAGGGTCACAGTCGAGCAAAAGGCAATGCGCGTCGTCCAAGAGTCGATCAGAGGCGGCGGGGACTCGTGTTTGGTACGGTCACAGTCGAGCAAAAGGCAATGCGCGTCGTTCAAGAGTCGATCGGAGGCAGTGGGGACACGTGTTGGGCACGGTCACAGTCAAGCAAAAGGCAATGCGCGTCGTCCCAGAGTCGATCGGTGGGAGTGGGGACTCGACACGAGCATCGTCAGAGTGGAGCAGGAGGCGTTGGAGGGCCTCTTGCAGTCGATCAGAGGCCGCGGGGACTCGTGTTAGGCAGGGTCACAGTCGAGCAAAAGGCAATGCGCGTCGTCCAAGAGTCGATCAGAGGCGGCGGGGACTCGTGTTTGGTACGGTCACAGTCGAGCAAAAGGCAATGCGCGTCGTTCAAGAGTCGATCGGAGGCAGTGGGGACACGTGTTGGGCACGGTCACAGTCAAGCAAAAGGCAATGCGCGTCGTCCCAGAGTCGATCGGTGGGAGTGGGGACTCGACACGAGCATCGTCAGAGTGGAGCAGGAGGCGTTGGAGGGCCTCTTGCAGTCGATCAGAGGCCGCGGGGAGACGAGTTAGGCACGGTCACGGTCGAGCAAAAGGCAATGCGCGTCGTTTTAGAGTCGATCGGAGGCAGCGGGGACTCGTGTTAGGCATGGTCACAGTCGAGCAAAAGGCAATGCGCGTCGTTCCAGAGTCGATCGGAGGCGGTAGGGACTCGTGTTAGGCATGGTCACAGTCGAGCAAAAGTCAATGCGCGTCGTTTTAGAGTCGATCGGAGGCAGCGGGGACTCGTGTTTGGTACGGTCACAGTCGAGCAAAAGGCAATGCGCGTCGTCCCAGAGTCGATCAGAGGCAGCGGGGACTCGTGTTAGGCAGGGTCACAGTCGAGCAAAAGGCAATGCGCGTCGTTTGAGAGTCGATCGGAGGCAGTGGGGACACGTGTTGGGCACGGTCACAGTCAAGCAAAAGGCAATGCGCGTCGTCCCAGAGTGAATCGGTGGCAATGTGGACTTGACACAAGCATCGTCGAAGTGGAGCGGGCGGCGATGAAGGGCGTCCCGCAGTCGATCGGAGGCCGTGGGGACGCTTGTTAGGCGCGGTCACAGTCAAGCGAAAGGCAATGCGCGCCGACCTATAGTCGACCTGAGGCAGTGAGGAAGTGACATGAGCACGGCCAACGTCGAGCAAAAGGCAATGCGCGTCGTCTTTTAGTCGATCAGTGGCACTGGGGACTTGGCACAAGCATCGTCAGAGTGGAGTGAGAGGCGATATAGGGCCTCCCGCAGTCAATCAGAGGCCGTAGTGACACGTGTTTGGCACGGTCACAGTCGAGCAAACGGCAATGCGCGTCGTCCGAGAGTCGATCAGTGGCACTGGGGAATTGGCACGAGCATCGTCAGAGTGGAGTGAAAGGCGATAGAGGGCCTCCCGCAGTCGATCAGAGGCCGCGAGGACACGTGTTGGGGACGGTCACAGTGGATCGGGGGGCAATGCGCGTCCTCCCAGACACGATCAGTGGCAGTATAGACATGATACGAGCATCGTCAAAGTAGAGCGGAAGACGAAAGAGGGCGACCCGCAGTCGATCTGAAGCCGTGGGGACGCGTGTTAGGCACAGTCACAGTCGAGCAGAAGGCAATGCGCGTCGTCCCAAAGTCGATCAGAGGCCGTAGAAACACGTGAAAGGCACGGTCACAGTCGAGGAAAAGGCAATGCGCGTCGTCCCAGAGTCGATCAGAGGCCGTGTGGACACGTATTAGGCACGGTCACAGTCGAGGAGAAGGCAATGCGCGTCGTCCCAGAGTCGATCGGAGGCTGTAAGGACTCGTGTTAGGCTTGGTCACAGTCGAGCTAAAGGCAATGCGCGTCGTTCTAGAGTCGATCGGAGGCAGTGGGGACACGTGTTGGGCACGGTCACAGTCGAGCAAAAGGCAATGCGCGTCGTCTTTTAGTCGATCAGTGGCACTGGGGAATTGGCACGAGTATCGTCAGAGTGGAGTGAAAGGCGATAGAGGGCCTCCCGCAGTCAATCAGAGGCCGTAGGGACACGCGTTAGGCACGGTCACAGTCGGGCAGAAGGCAATGCGCGTCAGCACAGAGTCCACCGGTGGCGGTGTGGACTCGACGCAAGCATCGTCAGAGTAGAGCAGGAGACGTTGGAGAGCGTCCCGCAGTCGATCTGAGGCCGTGGGGACGCGTGTTAGGCACGGTCACAGTCGATCAAGAGGCACTGCGCGTCGTCCCAGACACGATCAGTGGCAGTGTGGACTTGATACGAGCATCGTCAGAGTGGAGCAGGAGGCGTTGGAGGGCCTCTTGCAGTCGATTAGAGGCCGCGGGGAGACGAGTTAGGCACGGTCACAGTCGAGCAAAAGGCAATGCGCGTCGTTTTAGAGTCGATCGGAGGCAGCGGGGACTCGTGTTAGGCATGGTCACAGTCGAGCAAAAGGCAATGCGCGTCGTTCCAGAGTCGATCGGAGGCAGTAGGGACTCGTGTTAGGCATGGACACAGTCGAGCAAAAGGCAATGCGCGTCGTTTTAGAGTCGATCGGAGGCAGCGGGGACTCGTGTTTGGTACGGTCACAGTCGAGCGAGAGGCAATGCGCGTCGTCCCAGAGTCGATCAGAGGCAGCGGGGACTCGTGTTAGGCAGGGTCACAGTCGAGCAAAAGGCAATGCGCGTCGTTTCAGAGTCGATCGGAGGCAGTGGGGACACGTGTTGGGCACGGTCACAGTCAAGCAAAAGGCAATGCGCGTCGTCCCAGAGTGAATCGGTGGCAATGTAGACTTGACACAAGCATCGTCGAAGTGGAGCGGGCGGCGATGAAGGGCGTCCCGCAGTCGATCGGAGGCCGTGGGGACGCTTGTTAGGCGCGGTCACAGTCAAGCGAAAGGCAATGCGCGCCGACCTATAGTCGATCAGAGGCAGTAGGGACTCGTGTGAGGCACGGTCACAGTCGAGCAGAAGGCAATGCGCGTCGTCCCAGAGTCGATCGGAGGCTGTAAGGACTCGTGTTGGGCATGGTCACAGTCGAGCTAAAGGCAATGCGCGTCGTCCCAGAGTCGATCAGAGGCTGTAAGGACTCGTGTTGGGCATGGTCACAGTCGAGCCAAAGGCAATGCGCGTCGTCCCAGAGTCGATCAGAGGCCGTGTGGACACGTATTAGGCACGGTCACAGTCGAGGAGAAGGCAATGCGCGTCGTCCCAGAGTCGATCGGAGGCTGTAAGGACTCGTGTTAGGCATGGTCACAGTCGAGCTAAAGGCAATGCGCGTCGTTCTAGAGTCGATCGGAGGCAGTGGGGACACGTGTTGGGCACGGTCACAGTCGAGCAAAAGGCAATGCGCGTCGTCCCAGAGTCGATCGGAGGCCGTGGGGACGCTTGTTAGGCGCGGTCACAGTCAAGCGAAAGGCAATGCGCGCCGACCTATAGTCGATCAGAGGCAGTAGGGACTCGTGTGAGGCACGGTCACAGTCGAGCAGAAGGCAATGCGCGTCATCCCGGAGTCGATCAGTGGCAGTGGGGACTGGACACGAGCATCGTTAGAGTGGAGCAGGAGGCGTTGGGGGGTGTCCCGCAGTCGATCTGAGGTCGTGAGGACACGTGTTTGGTACGGTCACAGTCGAGCAAAAGGCAATGCGCGTCGTCCCAGAGTCGATCGGAGGCAGCGGGGACTCGTGTTTGGTACGGTCACAGTCGAGCAAAAGGCAATGCGCGTCGTCCCAGAGTCGATCAGAGGCAGCGGGGACTCGTGTTAGGCAGGGTCACAGTCGAGCAAAAGTCAATGCGCGTCGTTTAGGAGTCGATCGGAGGCAGTGGGGACACGTGTTGGGCACGGTCACAGTCAAGCAAAAGGCAATGCGCGTCGTCCCAGAGTCGATCGGTGGGAGTGGGGACTCGACACGAGCATCGTCAGAGTGGAGCAGGAGGCGTTGGAGGGCCTCTTGCGGTCGATCAGAGGCCGCGGGGAGACGAGTTAGGCACGGTCACAGTCGAGCAAAAGGCAATGCGCGTCGTTTCAGAGTCGATCGAAGGCAGTGTGGACACGTGTTGGTCACGGTCACAGTTGAGCAAAAGGCAATGCGCGTCGTTTTAGAGTCGATCAAAGGCCGTATGGACACGTGTTAGGCACGGTCACAGTCGGGGAGAAGGCAATGCGCGTCGTCCCAGAGTGAATCGGTGGCAATGTGGACTTGACACAGGCATCGTCGGAGTGGAGCGGGCGGCGATGAAGGGCGTCCCGCAGTCGATCGGAGGCCGTGAGGACGCGTGTTCGGCACGGTCACAGTCGAGCAAAAGGCAATGCGCGACGTCCCAGAGTCGATCAGAGGCAGCGGGGACTCGTGTTTGGTACGGTCACAGTCGAGCAAAAGGCAATGCGCGTCGTTCAAGAGTCAATCGGAAGCAGTGGGGACACGTGTTGGGCACGGTCACAGTCAAGCAAAAGGCAATGCGCGTCGTCCCAGAGTCGATCGGTGGGAGTGGGGACTCGACACGAGCATCGTCAGAGTGGAGCAGGAGGCGTTGGAGGGCCTCTTGCAGTCGATCAGAGGCCGCGGGGAGACGAGTTAGGCACGGTCACAGTCAAGCAAAAGGCAATGCGCGTCGTCCCAGAGTCGATCGGTGGGAGTGGGGACTCGACACGAGCATCGTCAGAGTGGAGCAGGAGGCGTTGGAGGGCCTCTTGCAGTCGATCAGAGGCCGCGGGGAGACGAGTTAGGCACGGTCACAGTCGAGCAAAAGGCAATGCGCGTCGTTTCAGAGTCGATCGAAGGCAGTGTGGACACGTGTTGGTCACGGTCACAGTTGAGCAAAAGGCAATGCGCGTCGTTTTAGAGTCGATCAAAGGCCGTATGGACACGTGTTAGGCACGGTCACAGTCGAGGAGAAGGCAATGCGCGTCGTCCCAGAGTGAATCGGTGGCAATGTGGACTTGACACAGGCATCGTCGGAGTGGAGCGGGCGGCGATGAAGGGCGTCCCGCAGTCGATCGGAGGCCGTGAGGACGCGTGTTCGGCACGGTCACAGTCGAGCAAAAGGCAATGCGCGACGTCCCAGAGTCGATCAGAGGCAGCGGGGACTCGTGTTTGGTACGGTCACAGTCGAGCAAAAGGCAATGCGCGTCGTTCAAGAGTCGATCGGAGGCAGTGGGGACACGTGTTGGGCACGGTCACAGTCAAGCAAAAGGCAATGCGCGTCGTCCCAAAGTCGATCGGTGGGAGTGGGGACTCGACACGAGCATCGTCAGAGTGGAGCAGGAGGCGTTGGAGGGCCTCTTGCAGTCGATCAGAGGCCGCGGGGAGACGAGTTAGGCACGGTCACAGTCGAGCAAAAGGCAATGCGCGACGTCCCAGAGTCGATCAGAGGCAGCGGGGACTCGTGTTAGGCAGGGTCACAGTCGAGCAAAAGGCAATGCGCGTCGTCCAAGAGTCGATCAGAGGCGGCGGGGACTCGTGTTTGGTACGGTCACAGTCGAGCAAAAGGCAATGCGCGTCGTTCAAGAGTCGATCGGAGGCAGTGGGGACACGTGTTGGGCACGGTCACAGTCAAGCAAAAGGCAATGCGCGTCGTCCCAGAGTCGATCGGTGGGAGTGGGGACTCGACACGAGCATCGTCAGAGTGGAGCAGGAGGCGTTGGAGGGCCTCTTGCAGTCGATCAGAGGCCGCGGGGAGACGAGTTAGGCACGGTCACAGTCGAGCAAAAGGCAATGCGCGTCGTTTTAGAGTCGATCGGAGGCAGCGGGGACTCGTGTTAGGCATGGTCACAGTCGAGCAAAAGGCAATGCGCGTCGTTCCAGAGTCGATCGGAGGCAGTAGGGACTCGTGTTAGGCATGGGCACAGTCGAGCAAAAGGCAATGCGCGTCGTTTTAGAGTCGATCGGAGGCAGCGGGGACTCGTGTTTGGTACGGTCACAGTCGAGCGAGAGGCAATGCGCGTCGTCCCAGAGTCGATCAGAGGCAGCGGGGACTCGTGTTAGGCAGGGTCACAGTCGAGCAAAAGGCAATGCGCGTCGTTTAAGAGTCGATCGGAGGCAGTGGGGACACGTGTTGGGCACGGTCACAGTCAAGCAAAAGGCAATGCGCGTCGTCCCAGAGTGAATCGGTGGCAATGTAGACTTGACACAAGCATCGTCGAAGTGGAGCGGGCGGCGATGAAGGGCGTCCCGCAGTCGATCGGAGGCCGTGGGGACGCTTGTTAGGCGCGGTCACAGTCAAGCGAAAGGCAATGCGCGCCGACCTATAGTCGATCAGAGGCAGTAGGGACTCGTGTGAGGCACGGTCACAGTCGAGCAGAAGGCAATGCGCGTCATTCCGGAGTCGATCAGTGGCAGTGGGGACTGGACACGAGCATCGTTAGAGTGGAGCAGGAGGCGTTGGGGGGTGTCCCGCAGTCGATCTGAGGTCGTGAGGACACGTGTTTGGTACGGTCACAGTCGAGCAGAAGGCAATGCGCGTCGTCCCAGAGTCGATCGGAGGCAGCGGGGACTCGTGTTTGGTACGGTCACAGTCGAGCAAAAGGCAATGCGCGTCGTCCCAGAGTCGATCAGAGGCAGCGGGGACTCGTGTTAGGCAGGGTCACAGTCGAGCAAAAGGCAATGCGCGTCGTTTAGGAGTCGATCGGAGGCAGTGGGGACACGTGTTGGGCACGGTCACAGTCAAGCAGAAGGCAATGCGCGTCGTCCCAGAGTCGATCGGAGGCGGTAGGGACTTGTGTTAGGCATGGTCACAGTCAAGCGAAAGGCAATGCGCGCCGACCTATAGTCGACCTGAGGCAGTGAGAAAGTGACATAAGCACGGCCAACGTCGAGCAAAAGGCAATGCGCGTCGTCTTTTAGTCGATCAGTGGCACTGGGGACTTGGCACAAGCATCGTCAGAGTGGAGTGAGAGGCGATATAGGGCCTCCCGCAGTCAATCAGAGGCCGTAGGGACACGTGTTTGGCACGGTCACAGTCGAGCAAACGGCAATGCGCGTCGTCCGAGAGTCGATCAGTGGCAGTGGGGACTCGACACGAGCGTCATCGGAGTGGAGCAGGAGGCGTTGGAGGGTGTCCCGCAGTCGATCCGAGGTCGTGAGGACGCGTGTTCGTCACGGTCACAGTCGAGCAAAAGGCAATGCGCGACGTCCCAGAGTCGATCAGAGGCAGCGGGGACTCGTGTTAGGCAGGGTCACAGTCGAGCAAAAGGCAATGCGCTTCGTCCAAGAGTCGATCAGAGGCGGCGGGGACTCGTGTTTGGTACGGTCACAGTCGAGCAAAAGGCAATGCGCGTCGTCCCAGAGTCGATCAGAGGCAGCGGGGACTCGTGTTAGGCAGGGTCACAGTCGAGCAAAAGGCAATGCGCGTCGTTTCAGAGTCGATCGGAGGCAGTGGGGACACGTGTTGGGCACGGTCACAGTCAAGCAAAAGGCAATGCGCGTCGTCCCAGAGTGAATCGGTGGCAATGTAGACTTGACACAAGCATCGTCGAAGTGGAGCGGGCGGCGATGAAGGGCGTCCCGCAGTCGATCGGAGGCCGTGGGGACGCTTGTTAGGCGCGGTCACAGTCAAGCGAAAGGCAATGCGCGCCGACCTATAGTCGATCAGAGGCAGTAGGGACTCGTGTGAGGCACGGTCACAGTCGAGCAGAAGGCAATGCGCGTCGTCCCAGAGTCGATCGGAGGCTGTAAGGACTCGTGTTGGGCATGGTCACAGTCGAGCTAAAGGCAATGCGCGTCGTCCCAGAGTCGATCAGAGGCTGTAAGGACTCGTGTTGGGCATGGTCACAGTCGAGCCAAAGGCAATGCGCGTCGTCCCAGAGTCGATCAGAGGCCGTGTGGACACGTATTAGGCACGGTCACAGTCGAGGAGAAGGCAATGCGCGTCGTCCCAGAGTCGATCGGAGGCTGTAAGGACTCGTGTTAGGCATGGTCACAGTCGAGCTAAAGGCAATGCGCGTCGTTCTAGAGTCGATCGGAGGCAGTGGGGACACGTGTTGGGCACGGTCACAGTCGAGCAAAAGGCAATGCGCGTCGTCCCAGAGTCGATCGGAGGCCGTGGGGACGCTTGTTAGGCGCGGTCACAGTCAAGCGAAAGGCAATGCGCGCCGACCTATAGTCGATCAGAGGCAGTAGGGACTCGTGTGAGGCACGGTCACAGTCGAGCAGAAGGCAATGCGCGTCATCCCGGAGTCGATCAGTGGCAGTGGGGACTGGACACGAGCATCGTTAGAGTGGAGCAGGAGGCGTTGGGGGGTGTCCCGCAGTCGATCTGAGGTCGTGAGGACACGTGTTTGGTACGGTCACAGTCGAGCAAAAGGCAATGCGCGTCGTCCCAGAGTCGATCGGAGGCAGCGGGGACTCGTGTTTGGTACGGTCACAGTCGAGCAAAAGGCAATGCGCGTCGTCCCAGAGTCGATCAGAGGCAGCGGGGACTCGTGTTAGGCAGGGTCACAGTCGAGCAAAAGTCAATGCGCGTCGTTTAGGAGTCGATCGGAGGCAGTGGGGACACGTGTTGGGCACGGTCACAGTCAAGCAAAAGGCAATGCGCGTCGTCCTAGAGTCGATCGGTGGGAGTGGGGACTCGACACGAGCATCGTCAGAGTGGAGCAGGAGGCGTTGGAGGGCCTCTTGCGGTCGATCAGAGGCCGCGGGGAGACGAGTTAGGCACGGTCACAGTCGAGCAAAAGGCAATGCGCGTCGTTTCAGAGTCGATCGAAGGCAGTGTGGACACGTGTTGGTCACGGTCACAGTTGAGCAAAAGGCAATGCGCGTCGTTTTAGAGTCGATCAAAGGCCGTATGGACACGTGTTAGGCACGGTCACAGTCGGGGAGAAGGCAATGCGCGTCGTCCCAGAGTGAATCGGTGGCAATGTGGACTTGACACAGGCATCGTCGGAGTGGAGCGGGCGGCGATGAAGGGCGTCCCGCAGTCGATCGGAGGCCGTGAGGACGCGTGTTCGGCACGGTCACAGTCGAGCAAAAGGCAATGCGCGACGTCCCAGAGTCGATCAGAGGCAGCGGGGACTCGTGTTTGGTACGGTCACAGTCGAGCAAAAGGCAATGCGCGTCGTTCAAGAGTCAATCGGAAGCAGTGGGGACACGTGTTGGGCACGGTCACAGTCAAGCAAAAGGCAATGCGCGTCGTCCCAGAGTCGATCGGTGGGAGTGGGGACTCGACACGAGCATCGTCAGAGTGGAGCAGGAGGCGTTGGAGGGCCTCTTGCAGTCGATCAGAGGCCGCGGGGAGACGAGTTAGGCACGGTCACAGTCAAGCAAAAGGCAATGCGCGTCGTCCCAGAGTCGATCGGTGGGAGTGGGGACTCGACACGAGCATCGTCAGAGTGGAGCAGGAGGCGTTGGAGGGCCTCTTGCAGTCGATCAGAGGCCGCGGGGAGACGAGTTAGGCACGGTCACAGTCGAGCAAAAGGCAATGCGCGTCGTTTCAGAGTCGATCGAAGGCAGTGTGGACACGTGTTGGTCACGGTCACAGTTGAGCAAAAGGCAATGCGCGTCGTTTTAGAGTCGATCAAAGGCCGTATGGACACGTGTTAGGCACGGTCACAGTCGAGGAGAAGGCAATGCGCGTCGTCCCAGAGTGAATCGGTGGCAATGTGGACTTGACACAGGCATCGTCGGAGTGGAGCGGGCGGCGATGAAGGGCGTCCCGCAGTCGATCGGAGGCCGTGAGGACGCGTGTTCGGCACGGTCACAGTCGAGCAAAAGGCAATGCGCGACGTCCCAGAGTCGATCAGAGGCAGCGGGGACTCGTGTTTGGTACGGTCACAGTCGAGCAAAAGGCAATGCGCGTCGTTCAAGAGTCGATCGGAGGCAGTGGGGACACGTGTTGGGCACGGTCACAGTCAAGCAAAAGGCAATGCGCGTCGTCCCAAAGTCGATCGGTGGGAGTGGGGACTCGACACGAGCATCGTCAGAGTGGAGCAGGAGGCGTTGGAGGGCCTCTTGCAGTCGATCAGAGGCCGCGGGGAGACGAGTTAGGCACGGTCACAGTCGAGCAAAAGGCAATGCGCGACGTCCCAGAGTCGATCAGAGGCAGCGGGGACTCGTGTTAGGCAGGGTCACAGTCGAGCAAAAGGCAATGCGCGTCGTCCAAGAGTCGATCAGAGGCGGCGGGGACTCGTGTTTGGTACGGTCACAGTCGAGCAAAAGGCAATGCGCGTCGTTCAAGAGTCGATCGGAGGCAGTGGGGACACGTGTTGGGCACGGTCACAGTCAAGCAAAAGGCAATGCGCGTCGTCCCAGAGTCGATCGGTGGGAGTGGGGACTCGACACGAGCATCGTCAGAGTGGAGCAGGAGGCGTTGGAGGGCCTCTTGCAGTCGATCAGAGGCCGCGGGGAGACGAGTTAGGCACGGTCACAGTCGAGCAAAAGGCAATGCGCGTCGTTTTAGAGTCGATCGGAGGCAGCGGGGACTCGTGTTAGGCATGGTCACAGTCGAGCAAAAGGCAATGCGCGTCGTTCCAGAGTCGATCGGAGGCAGTAGGGACTCGTGTTAGGCATGGGCACAGTCGAGCAAAAGGCAATGCGCGTCGTTTTAGAGTCGATCGGAGGCAGCGGGGACTCGTGTTTGGTACGGTCACAGTCGAGCGAGAGGCAATGCGCGTCGTCCCAGAGTCGATCAGAGGCAGCGGGGACTCGTGTTAGGCAGGGTCACAGTCGAGCAAAAGGCAATGCGCGTCGTTTAAGAGTCGATCGGAGGCAGTGGGGACACGTGTTGGGCACGGTCACAGTCAAGCAAAAGGCAATGCGCGTCGTCCCAGAGTGAATCGGTGGCAATGTAGACTTGACACAAGCATCGTCGAAGTGGAGCGGGCGGCGATGAAGGGCGTCCCGCAGTCGATCGGAGGCCGTGGGGACGCTTGTTAGGCGCGGTCACAGTCAAGCGAAAGGCAATGCGCGCCGACCTATAGTCGATCAGAGGCAGTAGGGACTCGTGTGAGGCACGGTCACAGTCGAGCAGAAGGCAATGCGCGTCATTCCGGAGTCGATCAGTGGCAGTGGGGACTGGACACGAGCATCGTTAGAGTGGAGCAGGAGGCGTTGGGGGGTGTCCCGCAGTCGATCTGAGGTCGTGAGGACACGTGTTTGGTACGGTCACAGTCGAGCAGAAGGCAATGCGCGTCGTCCCAGAGTCGATCGGAGGCAGCGGGGACTCGTGTTTGGTACGGTCACAGTCGAGCAAAAGGCAATGCGCGTCGTCCCAGAGTCGATCAGAGGCAGCGGGGACTCGTGTTAGGCAGGGTCACAGTCGAGCAAAAGGCAATGCGCGTCGTTTAGGAGTCGATCGGAGGCAGTGGGGACACGTGTTGGGCACGGTCACAGTCAAGCAGAAGGCAATGCGCGTCGTCCCAGAGTCGATCGGAGGCGGTAGGGACTTGTGTTAGGCATGGTCACAGTCAAGCGAAAGGCAATGCGCGCCGACCTATAGTCGACCTGAGGCAGTGAGAAAGTGACATAAGCACGGCCAACGTCGAGCAAAAGGCAATGCGCGTCGTCTTTTAGTCGATCAGTGGCACTGGGGACTTGGCACAAGCATCGTCAGAGTGGAGTGAGAGGCGATATAGGGCCTCCCGCAGTCAATCAGAGGCCGTAGGGACACGTGTTTGGCACGGTCACAGTCGAGCAAACGGCAATGCGCGTCGTCCGAGAGTCGATCAGTGGCAGTGGGGACTCGACACGAGCGTCATCGGAGTGGAGCAGGAGGCGTTGGAGGGTGTCCCGCAGTCGATCCGAGGTCGTGAGGACGCGTGTTCGTCACGGTCACAGTCGAGCAAAAGGCAATGCGCGACGTCCCAGAGTCGATCAGAGGCAGCGGGGACTCGTGTTAGGCAGGGTCACAGTCGAGCAAAAGGCAATGCGCTTCGTCCAAGAGTCGATCAGAGGCGGCGGGGACTCGTGTTTGGTACGGTCACAGTCGAGCAAAAGGCAATGCGCGTCGTTCAAGAGTCGATCGGAGGCAGTGGGGACACGTGTTGGGCACGGTCACAGTCAAGCAAAAGGCAATGCGCGTCGTCCTACAGTGAATCGGTGGCAATGTGGACTTGACACAAGCATCGTCAAAGTGGAGCGGGCGGCGATGAAGGGCGTCCCGCAGTCGATCGGAGGCCGTGGGGACGCTTGTTAGGCGCGATCACAGTCAAGCGAAAGGCAATGCGCGCCGACCTATAGTCGATCAGAGGCGGTAGGGACTCGTGTGAGGCACGGTCACAGTCGAGCAGAAGCCAATGCGCGTCATCCCGGAGTCGATCAGTGGCAGTGGGGACTGGACACGAGCATCGTTAGAGTGGAGCAGGAGGCGTTGGGGGGTGTCCCGCAGTCGATCTGAGGTCGTGAGGACACGTGTTTGGTACGGTCACAGTCGAGCAAAAGGCAATGCGCGTCGTCCCAGAGTCGATCGGAGGCAGCGGGGACTCGTGTTTGGTACGGTCACAGTCGAGCAAAAGGCAATGCGCGTCGTCCCAGAGTCGATCAGAGGCAGCGGGGACTCGTGTTAGGCAGGGTCACAGTCGAGCAAAAGGCAATGCGCGTCGTTTAGGAGTCGATCGGAGGCAGTGGGGACACGTGTTGGGCACGATCACAGTCAAGCAAAAGGCAATGCGCGTCGTCCCAGAGTCGATCGGAGGCGGTAGGGACTCGTGTTAGGCATGGTCACAGTCGAGCAAAAGGCAATGCGCGTCGTTGTAGAGTCGATCGGAGGCAGTGTGGACACGTGTTGGTCACGGTCACAGTTGAGCAAAAGGCAATGCGCGTCGTTTTCGAGTCGATCAAAGGCCGTATGGACGCGTGTTGGGCACGGTCACAGTCGAGGAGAAGGCAATGCGCGTCGTCCCAGAGTGAATCGGTGGCAATGTGGACTTGACACAGGCATCGTCGGAGTGGAGCGGGCGGCGATGAAGGGCGTCCCGCAGTCGATCGGAGGCCGTGGGGACGCTTGTTAGGCGCGGTCACAGTAAAGCGAAAGGCAATGCGTGCCGACCTATAGTCGACCTGAGGCAGTGAGGAAGTGACATGTGCACGGCCAACGTCGAGCAAAAGGCAATGCGCGTCGTCTTTTAGTCGATCAGTGGCACTGGGGACTTGGCACAAGCATCGTCAGAGTGGAGTGAGAGGCGATATAGGGCCTCCCGCAGTCAATCAGAGGCCGTAGTGACACGTGTTTGGCACGGTCACAGTCGAGCAAACGGCAATGCGCGTCGTCCGAGAGTCGATCAGTGGCAGTGGGGACTCGACACGAGCATCGTCGGAGTGGAGCAGGAGGCGTTGGAGGGTGTCCCGCAGTCGATCCGAGGTTGTGAGGACGCGTGTTAGGCACGGTCACAGTCGAGCAAAAGGCAATGCGCGACGTCCCAGAGTCGATCGGTGGCAGTGGGGACCCGACACGAGCATCGTCGGAGTGGAGCAGGAGGCGTTGGAGGGCCTCTTGCAGTCGATCTGAGGTCGTGAGGACGCGTGTTTGGCACGGTCACAATCGAGCAAAAGGCAATGCGCGTCGTCCCAGAGTCGATCGGTGGCAGTGGGGACTCGACACGAGCATCGTAAGAGTAAAGCAAGGGGCGCTTAAGAACGTCCCGCAGTCGATTGGAGTCCGTGGGAACACGTGTTGGGCTCGGTAACGGTCGAGCAAAAAGCAATGCGCGTCGTCCCAGAGTCGGTCGGAGGCAGTGGGGACTCGTGTTGTGCACGGTCACAGTCGAGCAAAAGGCAATGCGCGTCGTTTCAGAGTCGATCGGAGGCAGTGTGAACACTTGTTGGCCACGGTCACAGTCGAGCAGAAGGCGATGCGCGTCGTCCGAGAGTCGATCAGTGGCAGTGGGGACTCGACACGAGCATCGTCGGAGTGGAGCAGGAGGCGTTGGAGGGCCTCTTGCAGTCGATCAGAGGCCGCGGGGAGACGAGTTAGGCACGGTCACAGTCGAGCAAAAGGCAATGCGCGACGTCCCAGAGTCGATCAGAGGCAGCGGGGACTCGTGTTAGGCAGGGTCACAGTCGAGCAAAAGGCAATGCGCGTCGTCCAAGAGTCGATCAGAGGCGGCGGGGACTCGTGTTTGGTACGGTCACAGTCGAGCAAAAGGCAATGCGCGTCGTTCAAGAGTCGATCGGAGGCAGTGGGGACACGTGTTGGGCACGGTCACAGTCAAGCAAAAGGCAATGCGCGTCGTCCCAGAGTCGATCGGTGGGAGTGGGGACTCGACACGAGCATCGTCAGAGTGGAGCAGGAGGCGTTGGAGGGCCTCTTGCAGTCGATCAGAGGCCGCGGGGAGACGAGTTAGGCACGGTCACAGTCGAGCAAAAGGCAATGCGCGTCGTTTTAGAGTCGATCGGAGGCAGCGGGGACTCGTGTTAGGCATGGTCACAGTCGAGCAAAAGGCAATGCGCGTCGTTCCAGAGTCGATCGGAGGCAGTAGGGACTCGTGTTAGGCATGGGCACAGTCGAGCAAAAGGCAATGCGCGTCGTTTTATAGTCGATCGGAGGCAGCGGGGACTCGTGTTTGGTACGGTCACAGTCGAGCGAGAGGCAATGCGCGTCGTCCCAGAGTCGATCAGAGGCAGCGGGGACTCGTGTTAGGCAGGGTCACAGTCGAGCAAAAGGCAATGCGCGTCGTTTAAGAGTCGATCGGAGGCAGTGGGGACACGTGTTGGGCACGGTCACAGTCAAGCAAAAGGCAATGCGCGTCGTCCCAGAGTGAATCGGTGGCAATGTAGACTTGACACAAGCATCGTCGAAGTGGAGCGGGCGGCGATGAAGGGCGTCCCGCAGTCGATCGGAGGCCGTGGGGACGCTTGTTAGGCGCGGTCACAGTCAAGCGAAAGGCAATGCGCGCCGACCTATAGTCGATCAGAGGCAGTAGGGACTCGTGTGAGGCACGGTCACAGTCGAGCAGAAGGCAATGCGCGTCATTCCGGAGTCGATCAGTGGCAGTGGGGACTGGACACGAGCATCGTTAGAGTGGAGCAGGAGGCGTTGGGGGGTGTCCCGCAGTCGATCTGAGGTCGTGAGGACACGTGTTTGGTACGGTCACAGTCGAGCAGAAGGCAATGCGCGTCGTCCCAGAGTCGATCGGAGGCAGCGGGGACTCGTGTTTGGTACGGTCACAGTCGAGCAAAAGGCAATGCGCGTCGTCCCAGAGTCGATCAGAGGCAGCGGGGACTCGTGTTAGGCAGGGTCACAGTCGAGCAAAAGGCAATGCGCGTCGTTTAGGAGTCGATCGGAGGCAGTGGGGACACGTGTTGGGCACGGTCACAGTCAAGCAGAAGGCAATGCGCGTCGTCCCAGAGTCGATCGGAGGCGGTAGGGACTTGTGTTAGGCATGGTCACAGTCAAGCGAAAGGCAATGCGCGCCGACCTATAGTCGACCTGAGGCAGTGAGAAAGTGACATAAGCACGGCCAACGTCGAGCAAAAGGCAATGCGCGTCGTCTTTAAGTCGATCAGTGGCACTGGGGACTTGGCACAAGCATCGTCAGAGTGGAGTGAGAGGCGATATAGGGCCTCCCGCAGTCAATCAGAGGCCGTAGGGACACGTGTTTGGCACGGTCACAGTCGAGCAAACGGCAATGCGCGTCGTCCGAGAGTCGATCAGTGGCAGTGGGGACTCGACACGAGCGTCATCGGAGTGGAGCAGGAGGCGTTGGAGGGTGTCCCGCAGTCGATCCGAGGTCGTGAGGACGCGTGTTCGTCACGGTCACAGTCGAGCAAAAGGCAATGCGCGACGTCCCAGAGTCGATCAGAGGCAGCGGGGACTCGTGTTAGGCAGGGTCACAGTCGAGCAAAAGGCAATGCGCTTCGTCCAAGAGTCGATCAGAGGCGGCGGGGACTCGTGTTTGGTACGGTCACAGTCGAGCAAAAGGCAATGCGCGTCGTTCAAGAGTCGATCGGAGGCAGTGGGGACACGTGTTGGGCACGGTCACAGTCAAGCAAAAGGCAATGCGCGTCGTCCTACAGTGAATCGGTGGCAATGTGGACTTGACACAAGCATCGTCAAAGTGGAGCGGGCGGCGATGAAGGGCGTCCCGCAGTCGATCGGAGGCCGTGGGGACGCTTGTTAGGCGCGATCACAGTCAAGCGAAAGGCAATGCGCGCCGACCTATAGTCGATCAGAGGCGGTAGGGACTCGTGTGAGGCACGGTCACAGTCGAGCGGAAGCCAATGCGCGTCATCCCGGAGTCGATCAGTGGCAGTGGGGACTGGACACGAGCATCGTTAGAGTGGAGCAGGAGGCGTTGGGGGGTGTCCCGCAGTCGATCTGAGGTCGTGAGGACACGTGTTTGGTACGGTCACAGTCGAGCAAAAGGCAATGCGCGTCGTCCCAGAGTCGATCGGAGGCAGCGGGGACTCGTGTTTGGTACGGTCACAGTCGAGCAAAAGGTAATGCGCGTCGTCCCAGAGTCGATCAGAGGCAGCGGGGACTCGTGTTAGGCAGGGTCACAGTCGAGCAAAAGGCAATGCGCGTCGTTTAGGAGTCGATCGGAGGCAGTGGGGACACGTGTTGGGCACGATCACAGTCAAGCAAAAGGCAATGCGCGTCGTCCCAGAGTCGATCGGAGGCGGTAGGGACTCGTGTTGTGCACGGTCACAGTCGAGCAAAAGGCAATGCGCGTCGTTTCAGAGTCGATCGGAGGCAGTGTGAACACTTGTTGGCCACGGTCACAGTCGAGCAGAAGGCGATGCGCGTCGTCCGAGAGTCGATCAGTGGCAGTGGGGACTCGACACGAGCATCGTCGGAGTGGAGCAGGAGGCGTTGGAGGGTGTCCCGCAGTCGATCCGAGGTCGTGAGGACGCGTGTTCGGCACGGTCACGGTCGAGCAAAAGGCAATGCGCGACGTCCCAGAGTCGATCAGAGGCAGCGGGGACTCGTGTTAGGCAGGGTCACAGTCGAGCAAAAGGCAATGCGCGTCGTCCAAGAGTCGATCAGAGGCGGCGGGGACTCGTGTTGGGCACGGTCACAGTCAAGCAAAAGGCAATGCGCGTCGTCCCAGAGTCGATCGGTGGGAGTGGGGACTCGACACGAGCATCGTCAGAGTGGAGTGAGAGGCGATATAGGGCCTCCCGCAGTCGATCAGAGGCCGTAGGGACACGTGTTTGGCACGGTCACAGTCGAGCAAACGGCAATGCGCGTCGTCCGAGAGTCGATCAGTGGCAGTGGGGACTCGACACGAGCATCGTCGGAGTGGAGCAGGAGGCGTTGGAGGGTGTCCCGCAGTCGATCCGAGGTCGTGAGGACGCGTGTTCGGCACGGTCACGGTCGAGCAAAAGGCAATGCGCGACGTCCCAGAGTCGATCAGAGGCAGCGGGGACTCGTGTTAGGCAGGGTCACAGTCGAGCAAAAGGCAATGCGCGTCGTCCAAGAGTCGATCAGAGGCGGCGGGGACTCGTGTTTGGTACGGTCACAGTCGAGCAAAAGGCAATGCGAGTCGTTCAAGAGTCGATCGGAGGCAGTGGGGACACGTGTTGGGCACGGTCACAGTCAAGCAAAAGGCAATGCGCGTCGTCCCAGAGTCGATCGGTGGGAGTGGGGACTCGACACGAGCATCGTCAGAGTGGAGCAGGAGGCGTTGGAGGGCCTCTTGCAGTCGATCAGAGGCTGCGGGGAGACGAGTTAGGCACGGTCACAGTCGAGCAAAAGGCAATGCGCGTCTTTTTAGAGTCGATCGGAGGCAGCGGGGACTCGTGTTAGGCATGGTCACAGTCGAGCAAAAGGCAATGCGCGTCGTTCCAGAGTCGATCGGAGGCAGTAGGGACTCGTGTTAGGCATGGTCACAGTCGAGCAAAAGGCAATGCGCGTCGTTTTAGAGTCGATCGGAGGCAGCGGGGACTCGTGTTTGGTACGGTCACAGTCGAGCGAGAGGCAATGCGCGTCGTCCCAGAGTCGATCAGAGGCACCGGGGACTTGTGTTAGGCAGGGTCACAGTCGAGCAAAAGGCAATGCGCGTCGTTTAAGAGTCGATCGGAGGCAGTGGGGACACGTGTTGGGCACGGTCACAGTCAAGCAAAAGGCAATGCGCGTCGTCCCAGAGTGAATCGGTGGCAATGTGGACTTGACACAAGCATCGTCGAAGTGGAGCGGGCGGCGATGAAGGGCGTCCCGCAGTCGATCGGAGGCCGTGGGGACGCTTGTTAGGCGCGGTCACAGTCAAGCGAAAGGCAATGCGCGCCGACCTATAGTCGATCAGAGGCAGTAGGGACTCGTGTGAGGCACGGTCACAGTCGAGCAGAAGGCAATGCGCGTCATCCCGGAGTCGATCAGTGGCAGTGGGGACTGGACACGAGCATCGTTAGAGTGGAGCAGGAGGCGTTGGGGGGTGTCCCGCAGTCGATCTGAGGTCGTGAGGACACGTGTTTGGTACGGTCACAGTCGAGCAAAAGGCAATGCGCGTCGTCCCAGAGTCGATCGGAGGCAGCGGGGACTCGTGTTTGGTACGGTCACAGTCGAGCAAAAGGCAATGCGCGTCGCCCCAGAGTCGATCAGAGGCAGCGGGGACTCGTGTTAGGCAGGGTCACAGTCGAGCAAAACGCAATGCGCGTCGTTTAGGAGTCGATCGGAGGCAGTGGGGACACGTGTTGGGCACGGTCACAGTCAAGCAGAAGGCAATGCGCGTCGTCCCAGAGTCGATCAGATGCGGTAGGGACTTGTGTTAGGCATGGTCACAGTCGAGCAAAAGGCAATGCGCGTCGTTTTAGAGTCGATCGGAGGCAGTGTGGACACGTGTTGGTCACGGTCACAGTTGAGCAAAAGGCAATGCGCGTCGTTTTAGAGTCGATCAAAGGCCGTATGGACACGTGTTAGGCACGGTCACAGTCGAGGAGAAGGCAATGCGCGTCGTCCCAGAGTGAATCGGTGGCAATGTGGACTTGACACAGGCATCGTCGGAGTGGAGCGGGCGGCGATGAGAGCGTCCCGCAGTCGATCGGAGGCCGTGGGGACGCTTGTTAGGCGCGGTCACAGTCAAGCGAAAGGCAATGCGCGCCGACCTATAGTCGACCTGAGGCAGTGAGAAAGTGACATGAGCACGGCCAACGTCGAGCAAAAGGCAATGCGCGTCGTCTTTCAGTCGATCAGTGGCACTGGGGACTTGGCACAAGCATCGTCAGAGTGGAGTGAGAGGCGATATAGGGCCTCCCGCAGTCAATCAGAGGCCGTAGGGACACGTGTTTGGCACGGTCACAGTCGAGCAAACGGCAATGCGCGTCGTCCGAGAGTCGATCAGTGGCAGTGGGGACTCGACACGAGCGTCGTCGGAGTAGAGCAGGAGGCGTTGGAGGGTGTCCCGCAGTCGATCCGAGGTCGTAAGGACGCGTGTTCGGCACGGTCACAGTCAAGCAAAAGGCAATGCGCGACGTCCCAGAGTCGATCAGAGGCAGCGGGGACTCGTGTTAGGCAGGGTCACAGTCGAGCAAAAGGCAATGCGCTTCGTCCAAGAGTCGATCAGAGGCGGTGGGGACTCGTGTTTGGTACGGTCACAGTCGAGCAAAAGGCAATGCGCGTCGTTCAAGAGTCGATCGGAGGCAGTGGGGACACGTGTTGGGCACGGTCACAGTCAAGCAAAAGGCAATGCGCGTCGTCCCAGAGTCGATCGGTGGCAGTGGGGACCCGACACGAGCATCGTCGGAGTGGAGCAGGAGGCGTTGGAGGGCCTCTTGCAGTCGATCTGAGGTCGTGAGGACGCGTGTTTGGCACGGTCACAGTCGAGCAAAAGGCAATGCGCGACGTCCCAGAGTCGATCGGTGGCAGTGGGGACCCGACACGAGCATCGTCGGAGTGGAGCAGGAGGCGTTGGAGGGCCTCTTGCAGTCGATCTGAGGTCGTGAGGACGCGTGTTTGGCACGGTCACAATCGAGCAAAAGGCAATGCGCGTCGTCCCAGAGTCGATCGGTGGCAGTGGGGACTCGACACGAGCATCGTAAGAGTAAAGCAAGGGGCGCTTAAAAACGTCCCGCAGTCGATTGGAGTCCGTGGGAACACGTGTTGGGCTCGGTAACGGTCGAGCAAAAAGCAATGCGCGTCGTCCCAGAGTCGATCGGAGGCAGTGGGGACTCGTGTTGGGCACGGTCACAGTCGAGCAAAAGGCAATGCGCGTCGTTTCAGAGTCGATCGGAGGCAGTGTGAACACGTGTTGGCCACGGTCACAGTCGAGCAGAAGGCGATGCGCGTCGTTTTAGAGTCGATCAAAGGCCGTATGGACACGTGTTAGGCACGGTCACAGTCGAGGAGAAGGCAATGCGCGCCGACCTATAGTCGACCTGAGGCAGTGAGGAAGTGACATGAGCTCGGTCAACGTCGAGCAAAAGGCAATGCGCGTCGTCTTTTGGTCGATCAGTGGCACTGGGGAATTGGCACGAGCATCGTCAGAGTGGAGTGAAAGGCGATAGAGGGCCTCCCGCAGTCAATCAGAGGCCGTAGGGACACGCGTTAGGCACGGTCACAGTCGGGCAGAAGGCAATGCGCGTCAGCCCAGAGTCCACCGGTGGCGGTGTGGACTCGACGCAAGCATCGTCAGAGTAGAGCAGGAGACGTTGGAGAGCGTCCCGCAGTCGATCTGAGGCCGTGGGGACGCGTGTTAGGCACGGTCACAGTCGATCAAGAGGCACTGCGCGTCGTCCCAGACACGATCAGTGGCAGTGTGGACTAGATACGAGCATCGTCAGAGTGGACCGGGAGACGTTGGAGGGCCTCCCGCAGTCGATCAGAGGCCGCGAGGACACGTGTTGGGGACGGTCACAGTGGATCAAGGGGCAATGCGCGTCCTCCCAGACACGATCAGTGGCAGTATAGACATGATACGAGCATCGTCAAAGTAGAGCGGGAGACGAAAGAGCGCGACCCGCAGTCGATCTGAAGCCGTGGGGACGCGTGTTAGGCACAGTCACAGTCGAGGAGAAGGCAATGCGCGTCGTCCCAGAGTCGATCGGAGGCTGTAAGGACTCGTGTTAGGCATGGTCACAGTCGAGCTAAAGGCAATGCGCGTCGTTCTAGAGTCGATCGGAGGCAGTGGGGACACGTGTTGGGCACGGTCACAGTCGAGCAAAAGGCAATGCGCGTCGTCTTGCAGTCGATCAGAGGCCGTAGAAACACGTGTTAGGCACAGTCACAGTCGTGGAGAAGGCGATGCGCGTCGTCCCAGAGTCGATCAGAGGCAGCGGGGACTCGTGTTAGGCATGGTCACAGTCGAGCAAAAGGCAATGCGCGTCGTTTAAGAGTCGATCAGAGGCAGTGGGGACACGTGTTGGGCACGGACACAGTCGAGCAAAAGGCAATACGCGTCGTCCTAGAGTCGATCAGAGGCAGCGGGGACTCGTGTTTGGTACGGTCACAGTCGGGGAAAAGGCGATGCGCGTCGTCCCAGAGTCGATCAGAGGCAGTCGGGACTCGTGTTAGGCAGGGTCACAGTCGAGCAAAAGGCAATGCGCGTCGTTTAAGAGTCGAACGGAGGTAGTGGGGACACGTGTTGGGCACGGTCACAGTCAAGCAAAAGGCAATGCGCGTCGTCCCAGAGTCGATCAGAGGCAGTAGGGACTCGTGTTAGGCATGGTCACAGTCGAGCAAAAGGCAATGCGCGTCGTTTTAGAGTCAATCGGAGGCAGCGGAGACACGTGTTGGGCACGGACACAGTCGAGCAAAAGGCAATACGCGTCGTCCTAGAGTCGATCAGAGGCACTGGGGACTTAGCACGAGCATTGTCAGAGTGGAGTGAGAGGCGATAGAGGGCCTCCCGCAGTCAATCAGAGGCCGTGGGGACACGCGTTAGGCACGGTTACAGTCGGGCAGAAGGCAATGCGCGTCAGCCCAGAGTCCACCGGTGGCGGTGTGGACTCGACACAAGCATCGTCAGAGTAGAGCAGGAGACGTTGAAGAGCGTCCCGCAGTCGATCTGAGGCCGTGGGGACGCGTGTTAGGCACGGTCACAGTCGATCAAGAGGCACTGCGCGTCGTCCCAGACACGATCAGTGGCAGTGTGGACTTGATACGAGCATCGTCAGAGTGGACCGGGAGACGTTGGAGGGCCTCCCGCAGTCGATCAGAGGCCGCGAGGACACGTGTTGGGGACGGTCACAGTGGATCGGGAGGCAATGCGCGTCCTCCCAGACACGATCAGTGGCAGTATGTACATGATACGAGCATCGTCAGAGTGGAGCGGGAGACGAGAGAGGGCGACCCGCAGTCGATCTGAAGCCGTGGGGACGCGAGTTAGGCACAGTCACAGTCGATTAAAAGGCAATGCGCGTCGTCCCAAAGTCGATCAGAGGCCGTAGAAACACGTGTAAGGCACGGTCACAGTCGAGGAAAAGGCAATGCGCGTCGTCCCAGAGTCGATCGGAGGCAGTAGGGACTCGTGTTAGGCATGGTCACAGTCGAGCAAAAGGCAATGCGCGTCGTTTTAGAGTCGATCGGAGGCAGCGGGGACGCGTGTTGGGCACGGACACAGTCAAGCAAAAGGC
>NW_027184494.1:105000-110932 GCF_021155775.2 Neodiprion pinetum
ATTTTTTATTTTATTACATTATTAACCTCAATTACCTTCATTTATATTTCATTACAATAATGTATAATATCAATATCTATAAATATATATATACATATATATCTCTATATATATATGTTCATATATATACATATACATATATATATGAATATATATATGTGAATTATAATTTTTAATTTTCTTTTAAAAAGAGAAAAATTAAAGAGAAAAAATTTTTTCCACAATATTTCAATTTTTCAAAATTATGTATAATTATCGGAACAATTCTAAATATTACTAAATTTTCGCTCATTTTTCATTCTCTGTTATTTTTTTATAATTTTTTTCATTTATAATCATTCTTTATTTTATTACATTATTTACCTCAATTACCTTCATTCATATTTTATCATATTAACGTATATTATAAATATATATAAATAAAAATATACATATATTTGTATATATATATCTATATGTGTATATATATATATACATATATATACACGTATATATATATATATAAATATATATACATATGTATATTTTAATTTTCAATTTACTTTTAAAAGATGGGAAATTGAAAAAAAAAAAAATTTTTCCTACATTATCTCAATTTTTTGGAAATTATGTATAATCATTAAAAAAATCCTGAATAATTTCAATTATCGGCTTATGTTTTATTTCATTTCATTTTTTCATAATTTTTTCCATTCACAATCATTTTTTGTTTCATTACATTATTTACCTCAATTACCTTCATTTATATTCTATTATATCAATGTATAATATGAATATATATGAATATATATATATATATGTATATATATATATATATTTACACATATATATATATATATATATGTATACATATATATACATATATATATGTATATATATATACATATATATATACATATATATGTAAATTTTAGTTTTCAATTTACTTTTCATAAATGGGAAGTTGGAAAAAAAAAATTTTTTTCACATTATTTCAATTTTTCAAAATTATGTATAATTATTAAAAAATCCTGAATATTTCCAATTATTCGCATATTTTCCATTTTATTTCATTTTCTTATAATTTTTACCATTCACAATCATTTTTCATTTTATTACATCATTTACCTCAATTACCTTCATTTATATTCTATTATATCAATGTATAATATGAATATATATAAATATATATATATATATATATGTATATATTTATATATATACACATATATATATATATCTATATATATCTATATATATATATATATATATACATATATATCTGAATACATATATGTATATTTTGATTTTCAATTAACTTTCAAAAAATGAGGTATTGGAAAAAAAAAATTTTTTTTTACATTATTTCAATTTTTCAAAATTATGTATAATTATAAGAAGAATCCTGGGTATTTTTCATTATTCGCATATTTTTTAATATATTTTATTTTGTTATAATTTTTTCTATTCTTAATCATTTTTTATTTTATTACATTATTCACCTCAATTACCTTCATTTATATTTTATTACATTAATGTATAATATCAATATCTATAAATACATATATACATATATATCTATATATATATATCTATATATATATATGTATATATATATACATATACATATATATATAAATATATATGTATATTATTATTTTCAATTTTCTTTTAAAAAGAGGAAAATTAAAGAGAAAAAATTTTTTCCACAATATTTCAATTTTTCAAAATTATGTATAATTATCGGAACAATTCTAAATATTTCTAAATTTCCGCTCATTTTTCATTCTCTGTTATTTCTTTTATAATTTTTTTCATTTATAATCATTCTTTATTTTATTACATTATTTACCTCAATTACCTTTATTCATATTTTATCATATTAACGTATATTATAAATTTATATAAATAAAAATATACATATATTTGTATATATATATCTATATGTATATATATATATACATATATATACACGTATATATATATATATAAACACATATACATATGTATATTTTAATTTTCAATTTACTTTCAAAAGATGGGAAATTGAGAGAAAAAAAATTTTTTTCTACATTATTTTAATTTTTCGAAAATTATGTATAATTACCAAAAAAATCCTAAATATTTCTGAATCCCCGCTTATTTTTTATTCTTTTTTATTTTTTATAATTTTTTTCATATATCATCATTTTTTATTTTATTACATAATTCACCTCAATTATTTTTATTTATATCCTATCATATGGATGTATGATATGAAGACATGTAAATAAATATATATATATATATATATATATATATATATATATTCATATATATGTATATATATATACATATGTACATATATATATACCTACACACATATATATATATATATATGTTGAAATGTATGTATGTTGAAATTTTAAATTTACTTTTGAAAAATGGGAAATGGGAAAAAAAAAATTTTCTCGCATTATTTTGATTTTTCAAAATTATGTATAATTATCAGAGAAATCCTGAATATTTTTGATTATTCGCATATTTTTTCATTTTTTTTTACTTTTTGATAATTTTTTCCATTCACAATCATTTTTCATTTTATTACATTATTTACCTCAATTAATTTCCTTTATATTTTATTATATTAACGTATAATATGAATGTATATGAATATATATATACATATATATATATATATATATATATATATCTATATATATATATATGTATATATATATATATATATATATATATATATATATATATATATATATATATATATATATATATTTACACATATGTACATTTTGATTTTTGATTTACTTTAAGAAGCTGAGAAATTGAGAAAAAAAAAATTTTTCCAACATTATTTTAATTTTCCAAAATTAAGTATAATTATTAAAAAAATCCTGAATATTTTTAATTATTCGCATATTTCTTATTTCATTATATATTTTCATAATTTCTCCATTCACAATCATTTTTTATGTTATTACATTATTTATCTCAATCACCTTCACTTATATTTTATTATAATCATGTATATTAAAAATATATATAAATAAAAATATACATTTATTTGTATATATATATATATATATATATATATATATATATATATATATATATATATATATTTATATATACATATGTATGTATATATGAATATATATATATGTATATTATGATTTTCAATTTACTTTTAAAAAAAGGGAAATTGGAAAAAAAAATTTTTTTCCACAATGTTCCATTTTTTCAAAATTATGTATAATTATCAAAAAAATTTCAAATATTTTTAATCATTCGCTTATTTTTAATTTCATTTCATTTTTTTATAATTTTCCTCACTCACAATCATTTTTTATTTTATTACATTATTAACCTTAATTACCTCCATTTATATTTCATTACAATAATGTATAATATCAATATCTATAAATATATATATACATATATGTCTCTATATATATATGTTCATATATATACATATACATATATATGTGAATATATATATGTGAATTATAATTTTCAATTTTCTTTTGAAAAGAGAAAAATTAAAGAGAAAAAATTTTTTCCACAATATTTCAATTTTTCAAAATTATGTATAATTATCGGAACAATTCTAAATATTCCTAAATTTCCGCTCATTTTTCATTCTCTTTTATTTTTTTATAATTTTTTTCATTTATAATCATTCTTTATTTTATTACATTATTTACCTCAATTACCTTCATTCATATTTTATCATATTAACGTATATTATAAATATATATAAATGAAAATATACATATATTTGTATATATATATCTATATGTGTATATATATATATACATATATATACACGTATATATATATATATAAATATATATACATATGTATATTTTAATTTTCAATTTACTTTTAAAAGATGGGAAATTGAAAGAACAAAAATTTTTCCTACATTATTTCAATTTTTTGAAAATTATGTATAATTATTAAAAAAATTCTGAATAATTTTAATTATCGGCTTATTTTTTATTTCATTTCATTTGTTTATAATTTTTTCCATTCACAATCATTTTTTGTTTTATTACGTTATTTACCTCAATTACCTTCATTTATATTTCATTACAATAATGTATAATATCAATATCTATAAATATATATATACATATATATCTATATATATATATCTATATATATATACATATACTTGTATATATAAATATATATGTGTATATTATAATTTTCAATACTCTTTTAAAAAGAGGAAAATTGAAGAGAAAAAATTTTTTCCACAATATTTCAATTTTTCAAAATTATGTATAATTATCGGAACAATTTTAAATATTTCTAAATCTCCGCTCATTTTTTATTTTTTGTTATTTTTTCATAATTTTTTTCATTCATAATCATTCTTTATTTTATTACATTATTTACCTTAATTACCTTCATTCATATTTTATTATATTAACGTATATTATAAATATATATAAATAAAAATATACATATATTTGTATATATATATCTATATGTATATATATATATACATATATATACACGTATATATATATATATAAACATATATACATATGTATATTTTAATTTTCAATTTACTTTCAAAAGGTGGGAAATTGAAAAAAAAAAATTTTTTCCTACATTATTTCAATTTTTTGAAAATTATGTATAATTATCAAAAAAATCCTAAATATTTCTAAATCCCCGCTTATTTTTTATTCTTTTTTATTTATTATAATTTTTTTCATATAACATCACTTTTTATTTTATTACATAATTCACCTTAATTATTTTTATTTATATCCTATTATATGGATGTATGATATGAAGACATGTAAATAAATATATATATATATATATATATATATATATATATATATATATGCATTTATATGTATATGTATATACATATGTACATATATATATACCTACACACATATATATATATATATATGTTGAAATGTATGTATGTTGAAATTTTAGATTTACTTTCGAAAAATGAGAAATGGGAAAAAAAAAAATTTTCTCACATTATTTTGATTTTTAAAAATTATGTATAATTATCAGAGAAATCCTGAATATTTTTGATTATTTGCATTTTTTCATTTTCTTTTTTTTTTTATAATTTTTTTCCATTCACAATCATTTTTTATTTTATTACATTATTTACTTTAATTAATTTCCTTTATATTCTATTATATTAACGTATAATATGAATGTATATGAATATATATATACATATATATATATATATATATATATATATATATATATATATATATCTATGTATATATATATATGTATATATATATATATATATATATAGATATATATATTTACACACATGCATATAATAATTTTCAATTTACTTTTGAAAAGAGGAAAATTGAAAAAAAAAATTTTTTTTCACAATATTTCTATTTTTCAAAATTATGTATAATTATCAAAAAAATCCTAAATATTTCTTAATCTCCGCTCATTTTTTATTCTTTTTTATTTTTTCATAATTTTTTTCATATATCATCATTTTTTATTTCATTACATATTTCACCTCAATTATTTCTATTTATATCCTATTATATGGATGTATGATATGAAGACATGTAAATAAATATATATATATATATATATATATATATACATATGTATGTATTAATTTTCAATTTACTTTTAAAAAAAAGAGTGATTGAAAAAAAAAATTTTTCTTAACAATGTTTTAATTTTTCAAAATTATGTATAATTATCAGGAAAATCCCAAATATTTTCAATTATTCGTTTTTTTCAATTTTATTACATTTTTTCATAATTTTTTTCATTTACAATCATTTTTTATTTTATTACATTATTTACCTCAATTACCTTCATTCATATTTTATTATATTATTGTATATCATAAATATATATAAATGAAAATATACATATACTTGTATATATATATATATATGTATATATAAATGTATATATATATATACAC
>NW_027184495.1:0-110506 GCF_021155775.2 Neodiprion pinetum
TTTACCTTAATTACCTCCATTTATATTTTATTATATTAATGTATAATATAAATACATATAAATATATATATACATATATATGTATATATATATATATATATATACATGTATATATATATATAAATATATGTACATATATCTACGTATATATATATATCTATATATATATATATATATAAATGTATGTATACATAAACATATATGGATATATATGTATATTATAATTTTCAATTTACTTTTAAGAGGAGGGAAATTGAAAAAAAAAATTTTTTCCACAATATTTCAATTTTTTAAAATTAAGTATAATTGTCAGAAAAATCGTAAATATTTTCAATTATTCGCTTATTTTTTATTTTATTTTATTTTTTTATAATTTTTTCTATTCACAATCATTTTTTATTTTATTACATTATTTACCTCAATAACCTCTATTTATATTTTGTTATTTTAATGTATAATATAAATACATATAAATATATATATACATATATATGTATATATATATATATATATATGTATATATATATATAAATATATCTAAATGTATATACATATGTATATTATAATTTCCAATTTAATTCTGAAGAACGAAAAATTGAAAAAAAAAATTTTTCTTACATTATTTCAATCTTTCAAAATTATGTATAATTATTAGAAAAATCCTAAATATTTGTAATTATTCTTTTTTTTTTTTGTTTTTTTTTTTTATGATTTTTCTATTTACAATCATTTTTTATTTTATGACATTATTTACCTCAATTACCTTAATTTATATTCTATTATATTATTGAATAATATAAATATATATAGATATATATACATCTATATTTATATATATATATATATATATGTATATATATATATAAATATATATAAATATATATACATATGTATATTATAATTTCCAATTTAATTTTGAAAAATGAAAAATTGAAAAAAAAAATTTTTCTTACATTATTTCAATTTTTCAAAATTATGTATAATTACTAGAAAAATTCTAAATATTTTTAATTATTCGCTTATTTTTTATTTTATTTCGTTTTTTTATAATTTTATTCTATTTACAATCATTTTTTATTTCATTACATTATTTACCTTAATTACCTCCATTTATATTTTATTATATGAATGTATAATATAAATACATATAAATATATATATACATATATATGTATATATATATACATGTATATATATATATATAAATATATGTACATATATCTATATATATATATATATATATATATATATATATATATATAAATGTATGTATACATATACATATATGTATATATACGTGTAATATAATTCTCAATCTACTTTTAAGAGAAGTGGAATTAAAAAAAAAAATTTTTTCCACAATATTCCAATTTTTTAAAATTACGTATAATTGTCAGAAAAATCGTAAATATATATATACATATATATGTATATATATATATTTATATATGTATATATATATATAAATATATATAAATATATATACAAATGTGTATTATAATTTCCAATTTAGTTTTGAAGAATGAAAAATTGAAAGAAAAAAATTTTTCTTACATTATTTCAATTTTTCAAAATTATGTATAATTATTAGAAAAATCCTAAATATTTTTAATTATTCGCTTATTATTTATTTTATTTCGTTTTTTTATAATTTTATTCTATTTACAATCATTTTTTATTTCATTACATTATTGACCTTAATTACCGCCATTTATATTTTATTATATTAATGTATAATATAAATACATATAAATATATATATACATATATATGTATATATATATATATATACATGTATATATATATATAAATATATGTACATATATCTACATATATATATATATATATATATATATATATATATATATATATTTATATATAATAATAATATATATATATAATATATATATACATAAATGTATGTATACATATACATTTATGTATATATACGTGTAATATAATTCTCAATCTACTTTTAAGAGAAGGGGAATTGAAAAAAAAAATTTTTTCCACAATATTTCAATTTTTTAAAATTAAGTATAATTGTCAGAAAAATCGTAAATATTTTCAATTATTCGCTTATTTTTTATTTTATTTTATTTTTTTATAATTTTTTCTATTCACAATCATTTTTTATTTTATTACATTATTCACCTCAATTACCTCCATTTATACATATATATATATACATATATTTATATGTATATATTTATATATATATATATAAATGTATGTATACATATACATATATGTATATATATGTGTAATATAATTCTCAATCTACTTTCAAGAGAAGGGGAATTGAAAAAAAAAATTTTTTCCACAATATTTCAATTCTTTAAAATTACGTATAATTGTCAGAAAAATCGTAAATATTTTCAATTATTCGCTTATTTTTTATTTTATTTCATTTTTTTAAAATTTTTTCGATTCATTATCATTTATTATTTTATTACATTATTTACCTCAATTACCTTAATTAATATGCTATTATATTAATGTATGATATAAATATATATAGATATATATAGATATATATTTAAATATATATATATATATACATGTATATATATATATAAATATATGTACATATATCTACATATATATATATATAAATGTATGTATACATATACATATATGTATATATATGTGTAATATAATTCTCAACCTACTTTTAAGAGAAGGGGAATTGAAAAAAAAAATTTTTTCCACAATATTTCAATTCTTTAAAATTACGTATAATTGTCAGAAAAATCGTAAATATTTTCAATTATTCGCATATTTTTTATTTTATTTCATTTTTTTGAAATTTTTTCCATTCACTATCATCTATTATTTTATTACATTATTTACCTCAATTACCTTAATTTATATTCTATTATATCAATGTTTGATATAAATATATATAGATATATATATAGATATATATTTATATATACATATATATGTATATATACATATATATACATATATGTACATATATATACATAAATATATATATGAATGTATGTATACATAAACATATATGGATATATATGTATATTATAATTTTCAATTTACTTTTAAGAGGAGGGAAATTGAAAAAAAAAATTTTTGCCACAATATTTCAATTTTTTAAAATTATGTATAATTGTCAGAAAAATCGTGAATATTTTCAATTATTCGCTTATTTTTTATTTTATTTTATTTTTTTATGATTTTTTCTATTTACAATCATTTTTTATTTTATTACATTATTTACCTCAATAACCTCTATTTATATTTTGTCATTTTAATGTATGATATAAATACATATAAATATATATATACATATATATGTATATATATATATATATGTATACATATATATGAATATATCTAAATACATATACATATGTATATTATAATTTCCAATTTAATTTTGAAGAACGAAAAATTGAAAAAAAAAAATTTTTCTTACATTATTTCAATTTTTCAAAATTATGTGTAATTATTAGAAAAATCCTAAATATTTGTAATTATTCTTTTTTTTTTTTGGTTTATTTTTTTATGATTTTTCTATTCACAATCATTTTTTATTTTATGACATTATTTACCTCAATTACCTTAATTTATATTCTATTATATTATTGAATAATATAAATATATATAGATATATATACATCTATATTTATATATATATATATATATATGTATATATATATATAAATATATATAAATATATATAGATATGTATATTATAATTTCCAATTTAATTTTGAGAAATGAAAAATTGAAAAAAAAAATTTTTCTTACATTATTTCAATTTTTCAAAATTATGTATAATTACTAGAAAAATCCTAAATATTTTTAATTATTTGCTTATTTTTTATTTTATTTCGTTTTTTTATAATTTTATTCTATTTACAATCATTTTTTATTTCATTACATTATTTACCTTAATTACCTCCATTTATATTTTATTATATGAATGTATAATATAAATACATATAAATATATATATACATATATATGTATATATAATATATATATATAGATATATGTACATATATTTATATATATATATACATGTATATATATATACATATATATGTATATATATATTTATATGTATTTATATTATACATTCATATAATAAAATATAAATGGAGGTAATTAAGGTAAATAATGTAATGAAATAAAAAATGATATATATATATAAATGTATGTATTCATATACATATATGTATATATACGTGTAATATAATTCTCAATCTACTTTTAAGAGAAGTGGAATTGAAAAAAAAAATTTTTTCCACAATATTTCAATTTTTTAAAATTACGTATAATTGTCAGAAAAATCGTAAATATATATATACATATATATGTATATATATATATATATATATGTATATATATATATAAATATATATAAATATATATACAAATGTGTATTATAATTTCCAATTTAGTTTTGAAGAATGAAAAATTGAAAGAAAAAAATTTTTCTTACATTATTTCAATTTTTCAAAATAATGTATAATTGTCAGAAAAAATCGTAAATATTTTCAATTATTCGCTTATTTTTTATTTTATTTTATTTTTTTATAATTTTTACTATTCACAATCATTTTTTATTTTATTACATTATTCACCTCAATTACCTCCAGTTATATTTTATTATTTTAATGTATGATATAAATACATATAAATATATATATACATATATATGTATATATATATATATATATGTATACATATATATATATATACATATATATGTATATATATATATATATATGTATATATATATATAAATATATATAAATATATATACATATGTATATTATAATTTCCAATTCAATTTTGAAGATTGAAAAATTGAGAAAAAAAATTTTTCTTACATTATTTCAATCTTTCAAAATTATGTATAATTATTAGAAAAATCCTAAATATTTTTAATTATTCTTTTTTTTTTTTTGGTTTAATTTTTTTATGATTTTTCTATTCACAATCATTTTTTATTTTATGACATTGTTTACCTCAATTACCTTAATTCATATTCCATTATATTATTGAATAATATAAATATATATAGGTATATATACATATATATTTATATATATATATATATATATATATATATGTATATATATATATAAATATATCTAAATACATATACATATGTATATTATAATTTCCAATTTAATTTTGAAGATTGAAAAATTGAGAAAAAAAATTTTTCTTACATTATTTCAATCTCTCAAAATTATGTATAATTATTAGAAAAATCCTAAATATTTTCAATTATTCGCTTATTTTTTTTGATTTAATTTTTTTATGATTTTTCTATTAACAATCATTTTTTATTTTATGACATTATTTACCTCAATTACCTTAATTTATATTCTTTTATATTATTGAATAATATAAATATATATACGTATATATTATATATATATATGTATATATATATATAAATATATATAAATATATATACATATGTGTATTATAATTTTCAATTTAATTTTGAAGAATAAAAAATTGAAAAAAAAAATTTCTCTTACATTATTTCAATTTTTCAAAATCATGTATAATTATTAGAAAAATCCTGAATATTTTTAATTATTCGCTTATTTTTTATTTTATTTCGTTTTTTTTATAATTTTATTCTATTTACAATCATTTTTCATTTAATTACATTATTTACCTTAATTACCTCCATTTATATTTTATTATATTAATGTATAATATAAATACATATAAATATATATATACATATATATGTATATATATATATATATATATATAAATATATGTACATATATCTACATATATATATATATATATATATATATATATATGAATGTATGTATACATAAACATATATGGATAAATATGTATATTATAATGTTCAATTTACTTCTAAGAGGAGGGAAATTGGAAAAAAAAATTTTTTCCACAATATTTCAATTTTTTAAAATTACGTATAATTGTCAGAAAAATTGTAAATATTTTGAATTATTCGCTTATTTTTTATTTCATTTCATTTTTCTATAATTTTTTTTATTCACAATCATTTTTTATTTTATTACATTATTTACCTCAATTACCTCCATTTATATTTTATGATATTAATGTATAATATAAATACATATGAATATATATATACATGTATATGTATATATATATATATATATATGTATATATATATATAAATATATATATATATATACATATGTATATTATAATTTCCAATTTAATTTTGAAAAACGAAAAATTGAAAAAAAAAATTTTTCTTACATTATTTCAATCTTTCAAAATTATGTATAATTATTAGAAAAATCCTAAATATTTTTAATTATTCGCTTATTTTTTTTGATTTAATTTTTTTATAATTTTTCTATTAACAATCATTCTTTATTTCATGACATTATTCACCTCAATTACCTTAATTTGTATTCTATTATATTATTGAATAATATAAATACATATAGATATATATACATTTATATTTATATATACATATATATACGTATATATACATATATATACATATATGTACATATATATACATATATGTACATATATATATATATATATATATATATATATATATATATATATATATATGAATGTATGTATACATATACATAAATGGTTATATATGTATTTTATAAATTTCAATTTACTTTTAAAAGGAGGGAAAGTAAAGAAAAAAAATTTTTCCACAATATTTCAATTTTTTAAAATTACGTATAATTGTCAGAAAAATCGTAAATATTTTGAATTATTCGCTTATTTCTTATTTTATTTCATTTTTCTCTAATTTTTTCTATTCACAATCATTTTTTATTTTATTACATTATTTACCTCAATTACCTCTATTTGTATTTTATGATATTAATGTATAATATAAATACATATAAATATATATATACATATCTATGTATATATATATATATATATATATATATATATATGTATATATATATATAAATATATATAAATACATATACATATGTGTATTATAATTTCCAATTTAATTTTGAAGGGTGAAAAATTGAAAAAAAAAATTTTTCTTACATTATTTCAATTTTTCAAAATCATGTATAATTATTAGAAAAATCCTGAATATTTTTAATTATTCGCTTATTTTTTATTTTATTTCGTTTTTTTATAATTTTATTCTTTTTACAATCTTTTTTTATTTCATTACATTATTTCCCTTAATTACCTTCATTTATATTTTATTATAATAATGTATAATATAAATACATATAAATATATATACACATATATATGTATATATATATATATATATATATATACATGTATATATATATATAAATATATGGACATATATCTACATATATATATATACATGTATATATAATACACATATGTATACATATACATATATGTATATATATGTGTAATATAATTCTCAATCTACTTTTAAGAGAAGGGGAATTGAAAAAAAAAATTTTTTCCACAATATTTCAATTTTTTAAAATTACGTATAATTGTCAGAAAAATCGGAAATATTTTCAATTATTCGCTTATTTTTCATTTTATTTCATTTTTTTAAAATTTTTTTCATTCATTATCATTTATTATTTTATTACATTATTTACCTCAATTACCTTAATTTATATGCTATTATATTAATGTATGATATAAATATATATAGATATATATAGATATATATTTATATATACATATATATGTATATATACATATATATACATATATGTACATATATATACATATATATATAAATATATATATATATATATATATATATATATATATTCATGAATGTATGTATACATAAACATATATGGATATATATGTATATTATAATTTTCAATTTACTTTTAAGAGGAGGGAAATTGAAAAAAAAAATTTTTTCCACAATATTTCAATCTTTTAAAATTAAGTATAATTGTCAGAAAAATCGTAAATATTTTCAATTATTCGCTTATTTTTTATTTTATTTTATTTTTTTATAATTTTTTCTATTCACAATCATTTTTCATTTTATTACATTATTTACCTCGATTACCTCCATTTATATTTTGTTATTTTAATGTATAATATAAATACATATAAATATATATATACATGTATATCTAAATATATATACATATGTATATTATAATTTCCAATTTAATTTTGAAGAACTAAAAATTGGAAAAAAAAATTTTTCTTACATTATTTCAATCTTTCAAAATTATGTATAATTATTAGAAAAATCCTAAATATTTGTAATTATTCTTTTTTTTTTTTTGGTTTAATTTTTTTATGATTTTTCTATTCACAATCATTTTTCATTTTATGACATTATTTACCTCAATTACCTTAATTTATGTTCTATTATATTATTGAATAATATAAATATATATAGATATATATACATATATATTTATATATACATATATATATATATATACATATATATATATATATATATATATATATATATATATATATATATATATATATATATATATATGAATGTATGTATACATATACATGAATGGTTATATATGTATATTATAAATTTCAATTAACTTTTCAAAGGAGGGGAAGTGAAAAAAAAAAATTTTTCCACAATATTTCAATTTTTTAAAATTACGTATGATTGACAGAAAAATCGTAAATATTTTGAATTATTCGCTTTTTTTTTATTTTATTTCATTTTTCTATAATTTTTTCTATTCACAATCATTTTTTATTTTATTACATCATTTACCTCAATTACCTCCATTTATATTTTATTATTTTAATGTATAATATAAATACATATAAATATATATATACATAAATATGTATATATATATATATATATATGTATATATATATATAAATATATATAAATATATATACATATGTATATTATAATTTCCAATTTAATTTTGAAAAACAGAAAATTGAAAAAAAAAATTATTCTTACATTATTTCAATCTTTCAAAATTATGTATAATTATTAGAAAAATCCTAAATATTTTTAATTATTCTTTTTTTTTTTTTTGGTTTAATTTTTTTATGATTTTTCTATTCACAATCATTTTTTATTTTATGACATTATCTACCTCAATTACCTTAATTTATATTCCATTATATTATTGAATAATATAAATATATATAGATATATATACATATATATTTATATATATATATATATATATGTATATATATATATAAATATATATAAATATATATACATATGTATATTATAATTTCCAATTTAATTTTGAAAAATGAAAAATTGAAAAAAAAAATTTTTCTCACATTATTTCAATTTTTCAAAATTATGTATAATTACTAGAAAAATCCTAAATATTTTTAATTATTCGCTTATTTTTTTTGATATAATTTTTTTATGATTTTTCTATTAACAATCATTTTTTATTTTATGACATTATTTACCTCAATCACCTTAATTTATATTCTATTATATTATTGAATAATATAAATATATAAACGTATATATTATATATATATATGTATATATATATATGAATATATATAAATATATGTACATATATCTACATATATATATATATATATATATATATATATGAATGTATGTATACATAAACATATATAGATAAATATGCATATTATAATGTTCAATTTTCTTCTAAGAGGAGGGAAATTGTAAAAAAAAAATTTTTCCACAATATTTCAATTTTTTAAAATTACGTATAATTGTCAGAAAAATCGTAAATATTTTGAATTATTTGCTTATTTTTTATTTTATTTCATTTTTCTTTAATTTTTTCTATTCACAATCATTTTTTATTTTATTACATTATTTACCTCAATCACCTCCATTTATATTTTATGATATTAATGTATAATATAAATACATATAAATATATATATACATATATTTGTATATATATATATATATATATATATATATATATATATATATATACATATATATATACATATGAATATATATATTTATATTATAATTATCAGTTTACCTTTAACAAAAGGGAAATTGATGAAAAAAAATTCTTTTCACAATATTTCAATTTTTCGAAATTATATATAATTATCAGAAAAATCCCGAACTTTTTTATTCATTCGCTTATTTTTCATTTTATTTCATTCTTTCATGATTTTTCCATTTACAATTATTTTTTATTTTATAACATTATTTACCTCAATTACCTTTATCTATATTTTATTATATTATTGTATAAATAAATATTTATAAATATATATATGCATTTATATATATATATATATATATATGTATGTGTGTATTTATATATGTATATATTTTGATATATATATGTATTTTATAATTTTCAGTTCACTTTCAAGTAGAGGGAAATTGATAAAAAAAAGTTTTTCCCACAATATTTCAACTTTTTGAAATTTTGTATAATTATCAGAAGAATCTTAAATATTTTTATTCAATCGCTTATTTTTCATTTGATTTCATTTTTCCATGATTTTTACATTCACAATTATTTTATATTTTATTACATTATTTACCTCAAATACCTTCATTTATATTTTATTATAATGATGTATAATATAAATATTTATCAATATATATATACATATATATCTATATCTATATATCTATATCTATATATATATATATATATATATATATATATATATGTATATATATTTATAAATATATATTCATATATATATATATATATATATATATATATATATATATATATATATATATATATATATATATATATATATATATATATATATATGTATGTATGTATTTATATATGTATATATTTGAATATATATATGTATTTTATAATTTTCAGTTTATTTTTGAAAGAAGGAAAAGTAAAAAAAAATTTTTTACACAATATTTCAATTTTCCAGAATCATGTATAAGTATCAGAAAAATGCCGAATATTTTTATTGATTCGCTAATTTCTTATTCAATTTTTTTTTCAAGATATCTCCATTCACAATTATTTTTCATTTTATTACATCATTTACCTCAATTACCTCTATTTATATTCTTTTATATTAATGTATAATATAAATACCAATGACTATATATGTACATATATATCTATATATATAAATATATACATATATATATATATATATACAGGGTGTCCCTAAATTGCCTCCCACGGACTAGCCAGCATGATACCTCGTTAAAATCCAACCGAGAATTTCTTTTTCTGAAGCTCGTCCGACGCATAGTTTTTGAATTATAAGCGATAGCGCTAGGCCAATCAGAGTGCACCATTTCATCTAGATTTGCCGCCACGGAAATTGCTGTTTTGTTCGACTGGGTAAATTATTATTATTCGTTTACGAATTAAATATCGGCACCTCCCCTCTCTCGCTGCTGTACCCCTTATGCTTGAGGATGCGCTTCTGTTTACTCACACAAGTGTGCGCCCATGAATGTGCGGCCGGCAGCGTGGCCGCGGCAACAATACCGAGGTCAGCGCCCGAGAAGGGGTACAACAGGGAGTGAGGGGAGGTGCCGATATTTAATTCGTAAACGAATAATAATAATTCACCCAGCCGAACAAAACAGCAATTTCCGTGGCGGCAAATCTAGATGAAATGGTGCACTCTGATTGGCCTAGCGCTATCGCTTATAATTCAAAAACTATGCGTCGGACGAGCTTCCGGAAAAGAAATTCTCGGTTGGATTTTAACGAGGTATCATGCTGGCTAGTCCGTGGGAGGCAATTTAGGGACACCCTGTATATATATATATATATATATATATATATATATATTTATATATATATACATATACATATGCATATGAATATATATATGTATATTATCATTTTCAGTTTACCTTCGAAAAAAGGGAAATCAATAGAAAAAAAATTTTTTCACAATATTTCATTTTTCTTTAAATTATGTATAATTATCGGAAAAATCTCAAATATTTTTATCTATTTGCTTATTTTTTGTTTTATCTCATTTTTTTATGATTTTTTTATACACAATTATTTCATATTTTACTACATTATTGACCTTAATTACCTTTATCGATATTTTATCATAATAATGTATATTATGAATATTTATGACTATATATGTACATATATATCTAAATATATATATACATATATATACCTATATATATATATATATATATATGTTTATATATATATATACATATATACATATATACATATATATATACATATACATATAAATATATATATGTATATAATAATTTTCAGTTTACCTTTAAAAAGAGGAAAATTGGAAAAAAAAATTTTCCCACAATATTTCAACTTTTTGAAATTTTGTATATTTATCAGAAAAATCTCAAATATTTTCATTTATTCGCTTATTTTTCATTTTATTTCATTTTTTTATGATTTTTTTCTTTACAAGTATTTTATATTTCATCACATTATTTACCTCAATTACCTTTATTTATATTCTATTATATTAATGTATAAAATAAATATTTATAAATAAATATACATATATATTTATATATATATATATATATATATATATATATATATATATATATATATATATATATATATATATATATATATAGATATATATATATATATATATATACATATACATATGAATATATATATGTATATAATAATTTTCAGTTTACCTTCAAAAAGAGGGAAATTAATAGAAAAAAAATTTTTTCACAATATTTCAATTATTCAAAAGTATGTATAATTATTAGAAAAATTCCAAATATTTCTATTTATTCGCTCTTTCTTCATTTTATTTCATTTTTTTATGATTTATCTATTCACAATTATTTTTTTATTTTATTACATCATCACCTTAATTACCTGAATTTATATTCTATTATAATAATGTATAACATAAATATTTATGAATATATATATATACATATATATCCATATATATATATATATATACATACATATACATATATATATAAATATATATATATATATATATATATATATATATATATATATATATATATATATATATATATATATATATATATATATATACATGTACATATACATATGAATATATATATGGATATTCGAATTTTTAGTTCACTTTGGAAAAGACGAAAATTGATAAAAAAAATTTTTTCCACAATATTTCAACTTTTTGAAATTATGTATAATTATCAGAAAAATCTCAAATATTTTTATTCATTCGCTTATTTTTCATTTTATTTCATTCTTTTGATATCTCCATTCACAATTATATTTTATTTTATTACATCATTCACCTCAATTACCTTTATTTATATTCTATTATATTATTGTATAATATAAATATTTATGAATATATATATATACATATCTATCTATATACATATACATATACATATAAATATATATATGTATATTATAATTTTCAGTTTACTTTCAAAAAGACGGAAATTGTGAAAAAAAAAATTTTTTCACAATATTCAAATTTTTTAAAATTATGTTTCATTATCAGGAAATTTCAAATATTTCTATTCATTTGCTTATTTTTCATTTTATATCATTCTTTCATGATTTTTCCATTTATAATTATTTTATATTCGATTACATTATTTACCTAAATTACCTTCATTTATATTCAATGATGTAATGTTTAATATAAATATATATAAACATATATATACATATATATTTATGTATATATATATATATATACATATCTACATGAATATATATATGCATATTCTAATTTTCAATTTACTTTTGAGAAAAGAAAAATTGGAAAAAAATTTTTTTTTACAATATTTCAATTTTCTAAAATCATGTATAAGTATCAGAAAAATGCCGAATATTTTCATAGATTCGCTAATTTTTTATTTAATTTTTTTTTTGATATCTCCATTTACAATTATTCTTTATTCTATTACATCATTCACCTCAATTAAATTTATTTATATTCTATTATATTATTGTTTAATATAAATATTTATGAATATATATATACATATATATCTATATATATATATATATACATATATACATATATATATATATATATATATATATATATATATATATATATACATATACATATACATATGAATATATATATGAATATTTGAATTTTCAGTTTACCTTGAAGAAGACGGAAATTGATAAAAAAAAATTTTACCCACAATATTTAAATTTTTTAAAATTATGTATAATTATCGGAAAAATCTCAAATATTTTTATTAATTCGCTTATTTTTCATTTTATTCCATTTTTTGATGATTTCTCTATTCACAATTATTTTATATTTGATTACATTATTTATCTCAATTACCTCTATTTATATTCTATAATATTAATGTATAATATGAATATTTATAGATATATATATATATATATATATATATATACATATATACATATATATATATATATATATACATATACATATGAATATATATATGTTTATTATAATTTCCAATTCACTTTTAAAGAGAGGGAAATTAAAAGAAAAAATTTTTCCACAATATTTCAATTTTTTAAAATTATGTATAATTATCAGAAAAATCCCTAAGTTTTCTATTCATTTGCTTATTTTCTATTTTATTTTATTTTTCAATGATTTTTCCATTCACAATTATTTTTTATTTTATTACATTATTCACCTCAATTACCTTTATCCATATTTTATTATATTATTGTATAATATGAATATATATATACATATATATCTATATATATATATATATACATACATATATATACATATACATATATATATAGATATATATATATAGATATACATGTTTATCTATATATATACATATGAATATATATATGTATATTCTAATTTTCAATTTAGTTTTGAAAGGAGGAAAATTGAAGAAAAAAATTTTTTCCACAATATTTCAATTCTTTAAAATTATGTATAAGTATCAGAAAAATGCCGAATATTTTTATTGATTCGCTCATTCGGGGTCGCGAGTTAGGCACGGCCCGGTCGATCAAGAGGCAATGCGCGTCGTCCCAGACTCGATCAGTGGCAGTTTGGCCATGATGCGAGCATCGTCAGCGTAGAGCTGGAGACGTTGTAGGGCCTCCCGCAGTCGATCAGAGGCCGCGAGGACACGTTTTGGGGACGGTCACAGTCGATCAGGAGGCAATGCGCGTCGTCCCAGACACGATCAGTGGCAGTATGGACATGATACAAGCATCGTCAGAGTGGAGCGGAAGACGATAGAGGGCGTCCCGCAGTCGATCCGAAGCCGTGGGGACGCGAGTTAGGCTCAGTCACAGTCGAGCAAAAGGCGACTCTAAGACGACGCGCATTGCCTTCTGCTTGACTGTGACTGTGCTTAACACGAGTCCCCACGGCCTCTGATCGACTGCGGGACGACGCGCATTGACTTTTGCTCGACTGTGACCGTGCCCAACCAGTGTCCCTACTGCCTCTAATCGACTCTGGAACGACGCGCATTGCCTTTTGCTCGACTGTGACCGTGCCCAACACATGTTCCTACTGCCTACGATCGACTCCGGAACGACGCGCATTGCCTTTTGCTCGACTGTGACCGTGCCCCACACGTGTCCCCACGGCCTCTGATCAACTGCGGGAGGCCATCCAACGCCTCCTGCTCCACTCCAACGATGCTCGTGTCGACTACACATTGCCGCCGATCGACTCCAGGACGACGCGCATTGCCTTTTGCTCGCCTGTGACTCTGCCTAATACGAGTCCCCACTGCCTCTGATCGACTCTGGGACGACGCGCATTGCCTTCCGCTCGACAGTGATTGTCCCTAACACAAGTCCTCACCGCCATCGATCGACTTGGAAACGGCGCGCATTGCCTTCTGCTCGACTGTGACCGTGCTCAACAGGAGTCCCCACGGCCTCTGATCGACTGCGTGACGACGCGCATTGCCTCCCGCTTGACTGTGACTGTGCTCATCACATAACCCCACTGCCTCCGATCGACTCTGGGACGACGCGCATTGCCTTTTGCTCGACTGTGACTGTGCCTAACACGAGTCCCCACTGCCTCCAATCGACTTTGGGACGACGCGCATTGCCTGTTGCTCGACTGTGACCGTGCCCAACCAGTGTACCCTCTGCCTCCAATCGACTCTGGAACGACGCGCATTGCCTTTTGCTCGACAGTGACCGTGCCCAACACGTGTCCCTTCCGCCTCCGATCAACTCTGGAACGACGCGCATTGCCTTTTGCTCGACTGTGACCGTGCCCAACCAATGTTTCCTACTGCCTCCGGTCGACTTTGGAACAACGCGCATTGCCTTTTGCTTGACTGTGACTCTGCCTAATACGAGTCCCCACTGCCTCTGATCGACTCTGGGACGACGCGCATTGCCTTCCGCTCGACAGTGACCGTCCCCAACACATGTCCTCACCGCCATCGATCGACTTAGAAATGGCGCGCATTGCCTTCTGCTCGACTGTGACCGTGCCCAGCACGCGTCCCCACAGCCTCGGATCGACTGCGGGACGCCCTTCACCGCCGCCGGCTCGACTCCAACAATGCTCGTGTCAAGTCCTCACTGCCACCGTTCGACTCTGCGACGACGCGCGTTGCCTTTTGCTCGACTGTGACCGTGCTCAACACAAGTCCCCACGGCCTCTGATCGACTGCGTGACGACGCGCATTGCCTCCCGCTTGACTGTGACCGTGCTCATCACATAACATCACTGCCTCCAATCGACTCTGGGACGACGCGCTTTGCCTTTTACTCGACCGTGACCGTGCCCAACACGTGTCCCCACATCCTCTGATCAACTGCGGCAGGCCATCCAACGCCTCCCGCTCCACTCTAACGATGCTCGTGTCGACTCCACATTGCCGCCGATCGACTCTGGGACGACGCGCATTGCCTTTTGCTCGACTGTAAACGTGCTCAACACGAGTCCCTACTGCCTCTGATTGACTGCGGGCGACGCGCATTGCCTTTCGCTCGACTGTGACCGTGCTCATCTCGAAACCTCACTGCCCCCGACTGACTCTGAAACGACGCGCATTGCCTTTTGCTCGACTGTGACCGTGCCCAACACGTGTCCCCACTGCCTCCGATCGACTCTGGAACGACGCGCATTGCCTTCTGCTCGACTGTGACTGTGCCTAGCACGCGTCCCCACGGCCCCGGATCGACTGCGGGACGCCCTGCACCGCCTCCTGCTCCACTCCAACGATGCTCGTGTCGAGTCCCTACTGCCACCGTTCGACTCTGGAACGACGCGCATTGCCTTTCGCTCGACTGTGACCGTGCCCGACACGTGTCCTTACTGCGTCCAGAAGACTCTAGAACGACGCGCATTGGCTTTTGCTCGACTGTGACCGTGCCCGACGCGTGTCCACACGGCCTTGAATCGACAGCTAGAGGCCATTTAACGCCTCCCGCTCTACTCTAACGATGCTCGTGTCGACCCCACATTGCCGCCGATCGACTCTGGGACGACGCGCATTGCCTTTTGCTCGACTGTGACCGTGCTTAACACGAGTCCCCACTGCCTCAGATCAACTGCGGAACGACGCGCATTGCCTTTCGCTCGACTGTGACCGTGCTCATCCCGAAACCCCATTGCCTTTGATCGACTCTGGGAAGACGCGCATTGCCTTTTGCTCGACTGTGACGGTGCCCAACACGAGTCCCCACTGCCTCCGATCGACTCTGGGACGACGCGCATTGCCTTTTGCTCGACTGTGACCGTGCCCAACTAGTGTCCCCACTGCCTCCAATCGACTCTGGAACGACGCGCATTGCCTTTTGCTCGACTGTGACCGTGCCCAACACGTGTCCCTACTGCCTCCGATCGACTCTGGAACGACGCGCATAGCCTTTGGCTCGATCGTGACCGTGCCCAACCAGTGTCCCTACTGCCTCTGATCGACTCTGGAACGACGCGCATTGCCTTTCGCTCGACTGTGACCGTGCCCGACTCGTGTCCTCACTGCCTCCAAAAGACTCTGGGACGGCGCGCATTGCCTTTTGCTCGACTGTGACCGTGCTCAACACGAGGCTCCGCTGCCTCTGATCAACTGCGGGAGGCCATCCGACGCCTCCTGCTCCACTCCAACGATGCTCGTGTCGACTCCACATTGCCGCCGATCGACTCTGAGACGACGCGCATTGCCTTCTGCTCGACTGTGACCGTGCTTAACACGTGTCCCCACTGCCTCCGATCTACTCCAGAACGACGCGCATTGCCTTCTGCTCGACTGTGACTCTGCCTAATACGAGGCCCCGCTGCCTCTGATCGACTGCGGGACGACGCGCATTGCCTTTTGCTCGACTGTGACCGTGCCTCACTCGAGTCCCCACCGCCACCGATCGACTGCGAGAGGCCATCTAACGCCTCCTGCTCCACTCAGACGATGCTCGTGTCAAGTCCACATTGCCACCAATCGACTCTGGGACGACGCGCATTGCCGTGTGCTCGACTGCGACCGTGCCTATTACGAGTCGCCACTGCCTTAGATCGACTCCGGGACGACGCGCATTGCCTTTCGCTCGACTGTGACCGTGCTCAACACGAGTCCCCACTGCCTCTGATCAACTGCGGGACGACGCGCATTGCCTTTCGCTCGACTGTGACCGTGCTCATTTCAAAACCCCATTGCCTTCGATCGACTCTGGAACGACGCGCATTGCCTTTCGCTCGACTGTGACCGTGCCCGACACGTGTCCTTACTGCGTCCAGAAGACTCTAGAACGACGCGCATTGGCTTTTGCTCGACTGTGACCGTGCCCAACCAGTGTCCCTACTGCCTCTGATCGACTTTGGAACGACGCGCATTGCCTTTTGCTCGACTGTGACCGTGCCCAACACGAGTCCCCACTGCCTCTAATCGACTCTGGACGACGCGCATTGCCTTTTGCTCGACTTTGACCGTGCCCAACCAGTGTCCCTACTGCCTCTGATCGACTTTGGAACGACGCGCATTGCCTTTCGCTCGACTGTGACCGTGCCCAACACGTGTCCCTACTGCCACCGATCGACTTTGGAACGACGCGCATCGCCTTTTGCTCGACTGTGACCGTGCCCAACACGAGTCCCCACCGCCTCTGATCGACTCCGGGACGACGCGCATTGCCTTTCGCCCGACTGCGACCGCGCCCGACACGTGTCCACACTGCCTCCGATCGACTCTAGAACGACGCGCATTGCCTTTTGCTCGACTGTGACCGTACCTAACACGTGTCCCCACGGCCTCTGATCAACTGCGGGAGGCCATCCAACGCCTCCTGCTTCACTCAGACGATGCTCGTGTCAAGTCCACTTTGCCATTGATCGACTCCGGGACGACGCGCATTGCCGTGTGCCCGACTGTGACCGTGCCTAACACAAGTCGCCACTGCTTTAGATCGACTCTGGGACGACGCGCATTGCCTTTTGCTCGACTGTGACCGTGCCTAACACGAGTCCCCACTGCCTCCGATCGACTGCGGGACGACGCGCATTGCCTTCTGCTCGACTGTGACCGTGCCTAACACGTGTCCCCACGGCCTCTGATCAACTGCGGGAGGCCATCCAACGCCTCCTGCTTCACTCAGACGATGCTCGTGTCAAGTCCACTTTGCCATTGATCGACTCCGGGACGACGCGCATTGCCGTGTGCCCGACTGTGACCGTGCCTAACACGAGTCGCCACTGCCTTAGATCGACTCTGGGACGACGCGCATTGCCTTTTACTCGACTGTGACCGTGCCCAACCAGTGTCCCTACTGCCTCCGATCGACTCTGAAACGACGCGCATCGCCTTCTGCTCGACTGTAACTGTGCCCAACACGTGTCCCTACTGCCTCCGATCGACTTTGGAACGACGCGCATCGCCTTTTACTCAACTGTGACCGTGCCCAACCGGTGTTTCTACTGCCTCCGATCGACTCTGGAACGACGCGCATTGCCTTTTGCTCGACTGTGACCGTGCCCAACACGAGTCCCCACCGCCTCTGATCGACTCCGGGACGACGCGCATTGCCTTTCGCCCGACTGCGACCGCGCCCGACACGTGTCCACACAGCCTCCGATCGACCCTAGAACGACGCGCATTGCCTTTTGCTCGACTGTGACCGTGCTTAACACGAGTCCCCACTGCCTCTGATCGACTGCGGGACGACGCGCATTGCCTTTTGCTCGACTGCGACCGTGCCCAACACGTGTCCCTACTGCCTCCGATCGACTCTGGAACGACGCGCATTGCCTTTTGCTCGACTGTGACCGTGCCCAACCAGTGTCCCTACTGCCACCGATCGACTTTGGAACGACGCGCATCGCCTTTTGCTCGACTGTGACTGTGCCCAACACGTGTCCCTACTGCCACCGATCGACTTTGGTACGACGCGCATTGCCTTTTACTCGACTGTGACCGCGCCCAACCAGTGTCCCTACTGCCTCCGATCGACTTTGGAACGACGCGCATTGCCTTTTGCTCGACTGTGACCGTGCCCAACCAGTGTCCCTACTGCCACCGATCGACTTTGGAACGACGCGCATCGCCTTTTGCTCGACTGTGACTGTGCCCAACACGTGTCCCTACTGCCTTTGATCGACTCCAGAACGACGCGCATTGCCTTTTACTCGACTGTGACCGCGCCCAACCAGTGTCCCTACTGCCTCCGATCGACTTTGGAACGACGCGCATTGCCTTTTGCTCGACTGTGACCGTGCCCACCACGAGTCCCCACCGCCTCTGATCGACTCCGGGACGACGCGCATTGCCTTTCGCCCGACTGCGACCGCGCCCGACACGTGTCCACACTGCCTCCGATCGACTCTAGAACGACGCGCGTTGCCTTTTGCTCGACTGTGACCGTGCTTAACACGAGTCCCCACTGCCTCTGATCGACTGCGGGACGACGCGCATTGCCTTTCGCTCGACTGTGACCGTGCTCATCTCAAAACCCCATTGCCTTCGATCGACTCTGGGACGACGCGCATTGCCTTTTGCTCGACTGTGACCGTGCCTAACACGAGTCCCCACTGCCTCCAATCGACTCTGGACGACGCGCATTGCCTTTTGCTCGACTGTGACCGTGCCCAACCAGTGTCCCCACTGCCTCCAATCGACTCTGGAACGACGCGCATTGCCTTTTGCTTGACTGTGACCGTGCCCGACACGTGTCCCTACTGCCTCTGATCGACTCTGGAACGACGCGCATTGCCTTTTGCTCGGCTGTGACCGTGCCCAACCGGTGTCCCTACTGCCTCCGATCGACTTTGGAACGACGCGCATTGCCTTTTGCTCGACTGTGACTGTGCCCAACACGTGTCCCTACTGCCTCCGATCGACTTTGGAACGACGCGCATCGCCTTTTACTCAACTGTGACCGTGCCCAACCAGTGTCCCTACCGCCTTCGATCGACTCTGGAACGACGCGCATTGCCTTTTGCTCGACTGTGACTGTGCCCAACACGTGTCCCTACTGCCTCCGATCGACTTTGGAACGACGCGCATCGCCTTTTACTCAACTGTGACCGTGCCCAACCAGTGTCGCTACTGCCTCTGATCGACTCCGGGACGACGCGCATTGCCGTGTGCCCGACTGTGACCGTGCCTAACACGAGTCGCCACTGCCTTAGATCGACTCTGGGACGACGCGCATTGCCTTTTACTCGACTGTGACCGTGCCCAACCAGTGTCCCTACTGCCCCCGATCGACTCTGAAACGACGCGCATCGCCTTCTGCTCGACTGTGACTGTGCCCAACACGTGTCCCTACTGCCTCTAATCGACTTTGGAACGACGCGCATCGCCTTTCACTCAACTGTGACCGTGCCTAACCAGTGTCCCTACTGCCATCGATCGACTCTGAAACGACGCGCATTGCCTTTTGCTCGACTGTGACCGTGCCCAACACGAGTCCCCACCGCCTCTGATCGACTCCGGGACGACGCGCATTGCCTATCGCCCGACTGCGACCGCGCCCGACACGTGTCCACACTGCCTCCGATCGACTCAGGGACGGCGCGCATTGCCTTTCGCCCGACTGCGACCGCGCCCGACACGTGTCCACACAGCCTCCGATCGACCCTAGGACGACGCGCATTGCCTTTTGCTCGACCGTGACCGTGCCCAACACGTGTCCCTACTGCCTCCGATCGACTCTGGAACGACGCGCATTGCCTTTTGCTCGACTGTGACCGTGCCCAACCAGTGTCCCTACTGCCACCGATCGACTTTGGAACGACGCGCATCGCCTTTTGCTCGACTGTGACTGTGCCCAACACGTGTCCCTACTGCCACCGATCGACTTTGGTACGACGCGCATCGCCTTTTGCTCGACTGTGACTGTGCCCAACACGTGTCCCTACTGCCTTTGATCGACTCCAGAACGACGCGCATTGCCTTTTACTCGACTGTGACCGCGCCCAACCAGTGTCCCTACTGCCTCCGATCGACTTTGGAACGACGCGCATTGCCTTTTGCTCGACTGTGTCCGTGCCCACCACGAGTCCCCACCGCCTCTGATCGACTCCTGGACGACGCGCATTGCCTTTCGCCCGACTGCGACCGCGCCCGACACGTGTCCACACTGCCTCCGATCGACTCTAGAACGACGCGCGTTGCCTTTTGCTCGACTGTGACCGTGCTTAACACGAGTCCCCACTGCCTCTGATCGACTGCGGGACGACGCGCATTGCCTTTCGCTCGACTGTGACCGTGCTCATCTCAAAACCCCATTGCCTTCGATCGACTCTGGGACGACGCGCATTGCCTTTTGCTCGAATGTGACCGTGCCTAACACGAGTCCCCACTGCCTCCAATCGACTCTGGACGACGCGCATTGCCTTTTGCTCGACTGTGACCGTGCCCAACCAGTGTCCCCACCGCCTCCAATCGACTCTGGGACGACGCGCATTGCCTTTTACTCGACTGTGACCGTGCCCAACCAGTGTCCCTACTGCCTCCGATCGACTCTGGAACGACGCGCATTGCCTTTTGCTCGGCTGTGACCGTGCCCAACCGGTGTCCCTACTGCCTCCGATCGACTTTGGAACGACGCGCATTGCCTTTTGCTCGACTGTGACTGTGCCCAACACGTGTCCCTACTGCCTCCGATCGACTTTGGAACGACGCGCATCGCCTTTTACTCAACTGTGACCGTGCCCAACCAGTGTCCCTACTGCCTTCGATCGACTCTGGAACGACGCGCATTGCCTTTTGCTCGACTGTGACTGTGCCCAACACGTGTCCCTACTGCCTCCGATCGACTTTGGAACGACGCGCATTGCCTTTTGCTCGACTGTGACCGTGCCCAACACGAGTCCCCACCGCCTCTGATCGACTCCGGGACGACGCGCATTGCCTATCGCCCGACTGCGACCGCGCCCGACACGTGTCCACACTGCCTCCGATCGACTCTGGGACGGCGCGCATTGCCTTTCGCTCGACTGTGACCGTGCCTGACACGTGTCCCCACTGCCTCCGAAAGACTCTGGAACGACGCGCATTGGCTTCCGCTTGACTGTGACCGTGCCCGACGCGTGTCCACACGGCCTAGAATCGACAGCTAGAGGCCATTCAACGCCCCCTGCTCCACTCTGACGATGCTGGTGTCGAGTCCCTACTGCTACCGATAGACTTCAGGTCGACGCGTTCCGCCTTCCGCTCGGTTAAATGGCCTCCCGAAGTCGATTCGTGGCCGTGATGATACGACTGAGGCACGGTTTCAGTCGATCGGGATGCGATGCGCGTCGTCCCAGAGTCAATGAGCGGCAGAGAAGACTTGACACGAGCATCGTCTGAGTGTAGCAGGTGGCGTTGGATGGCCGCCGGCCGTTGATCTGAGGCTGTGGGGACACAAGTTAGGCACGGCCACAGTCGATTAGAAGGCAATGCGCGACGTCCCAGACACGATCAGTGGCAGTTTGGCCTCGATGCGAGCATCGTCAGAGTAGAGCTGGAGACGTTAAAGGGCCTCCCGCGGTCGATCGGAGGCCGTGAGGACACAAGTTGGGGACAGTCACAGTGGATCGTGAGGCAATGCGCGTGGTACCAGACACGATCAGTGGCGGTGTGGACTTGACACGAGCAACGTCGGAGTGGACCGGTACACGTTGGATGGCCTCCCGTAGTCAGTCAGAGGCCGTGAGGACACGTGTTGCGGACGTTTACAGTCAATCGGGAGGCAATGCGCGTCGTCCCAGACACGATCAGTGGCAGTGTGGACACGATACGATTATCGTCAGAGTAAAGCGGGAGACGATAAAGGGCGACCCGCAGTCGATTCGCAGTCGTGGGAACGCGTGTTAGGCTCAGTCACAGTCGAGCAAAAGGCAATGCGCGTCGTCCCAGAGTTGATAGGAGGCGGTTAGGTCTCGACAAGAGCGTCGTAACAGTGAAGCTGGAGGCGTTGGAGAGCCACCGGCTGTCGATCTGTGGCCGTGGGGACACGAGATAGGCACGGTCACAGTCGATCAAGAGGTAATGCGCGTCGTCCCGAACGCGATCAGTAGCAGTTTGGACATGATGCCAGCATCGTCAGAGTGAAGTTGGAGACGTTAAAGGGCCTCCCGCAGTCAATCTGAGGCCGTGGGGACGCGACTTGGGCACGGCCACAGTCGATCAAGAGGCAATGCGCGTCGTCCCAGACACGATCAGTGGCAGTTTGGCCATGATGAGAGCATCGTCAGAGTGGAGCTTGAGCCGTTGGAGGGCCTCCCGCAGTCGATCAGAGACCGTAAGGACACGAGTTAGGGACAGTCACAGTCGATTGGGAGGCAATGCGCGTGGTACCCGACACGATCAGTTGCAGTGTGGGCTTGACACGAGAAACGTCAGAGTGGACCGGGACACGTTGGATGGCCTCCCGTAGTCGATCAGAGGCCGTGAGGACACGTGTTGGGGACCGTCACAGTCAATCAAGAGGCAATGCACGTCGTCCCAGACACGATCAGTTGCAGTGTGGACACGATACGATCATCGTCGGAGTGGAGCGGAAGACGATAGAGGGCGTCCCGCAGTCGATCTGAAGCCGTGGGGACGCGTGTTAGGCTCAGTCACGGTCGAGCAATAGGCGACTCTAAGACGACGCGCATTGCCTTCTGCTCGACTGTGACCGTGCCTAACACGTGTCCCCACGGACCTCGATCGACTGCGGGACGACGCGCATTGCCTTTTGCTCGACTGTGACCGTGCCTCACTCGAGTCCCCACCGCCACCGATCAACTGCGAGAGGCCATCTAACGCCTCCTGCTCCACTCAGACGATGCTCGTGTCAAGTCCACTTTGCCACCGATCGACTCTGGGACGACGCGCATTGCCGTGTGCTTGACTGTGACCGTGCCTAACACGAGTCGCCACTGCCTTAGATCGACTCCGGGACGACGCGCATTGCCTTTTGCTCGACTGTGCCGTGCTTAACACGAGTCCCCACTGCCTCTGATCGACTGCGGGACGACGCGCATTGCCTTTCGCTCGACTGTGACCGTGCCCAACCAGTGTCCCTACTGCCTCCGATCGACTTTGGAACGACGCGCATTGCCTTTTGCTCGACTGCGACCGTGCCCAACACGTGTCCCTACTGCCTCCGATCGACTCTGGAACGACGCGCATTGCCTTTTGCTCGACTGTGACCGTGCCCAACCAGTGTCCCTACTGCCACCAATCGACTTTGGAACGACGCGCATCGCCTTTTGCTCGACTGTGACTGTGCCCAACACGTGTCCCTACTGCCACTGATCGACTCTGGAACGACGCGCATTGCCTTTTATTCGACTGTGACCACGCCCAACCAGTGTCCCTACTGCCTCTGATCGACTCTGGAACGACGCGCATTGCCTTTTACTCGACTGTGACCGCGCCCAACCAGTGTCCCTACTGCCTCCGATCGACTCTGAAACGACGCGCATTACCTCTTGCTCGACTGTGACCGTGCCCAACCAGCGTCCCTGCCGCCACCGATCGACTTTGGAACGACGCGCATTGCCTTTTGCTCGACTGTGACCGTGCCCAACACGAGTGCCCACCGCCTCTGATCGACTCCGGGACGACGCGCATTGCCGTGTGCCCGACTGTGACCGTGCCTAACACGAGTCGCCACTGCCTTAGATCGACTCAGGGACGACGCGCATTGCCTTTCACTCGACTGTGACCGTGCTCAACCAGTGTCCCTACTGCCTCCGATCGACTCTGAAACGACGCGCATCGCCGTGTGCCCGACTGTGACCGTGCCTAACACGAGTCGCCACTGCCTTAGATCGACTCTGGGACGACGCGCATTGCCTTTTACTCGACTGTGACCGTGCCCAACCAGTGTCCCTACTGCCCCCGATCGACTCTGAAACGACGCGCATCGCCTTCTGCTCGACTGTGACTGTGCCCAACACGTGTCCCTACTGCCTCTAATCGACTTTGGAACGACGCGCATCGCCTTTTACTCAACTGTGACCGTGCCTAACCAGTGTCCCTACTGCCTCCGATCGACTCTGAAACGACGCGCATTACCTCTTGCTCGACTGTGACCGTGCCCAACCAGCGTCCCTGCCGCCACCGATCGACTTTGGAACGACGCGCATTGCCTTTTGCTCGACTGTGACCGTGCCCAACACGAGTGCCCACCGCCTCTGATCGACTCCGGGACGACGCGCATTGCCGTGTGCCCGACTGTGACCGTGCCTAACACGAGTCGCCACTGCCTTAGATCGACTCAGGGACGACGCGCATTGCCTTTCACTCGACTGTGACCGTGCTCAACCAGTGTCCCTACTGCCTCCGATCGACTCTGAAACGACGCGCATCGCCGTGTGCCCGACTGTGACCGTGCCTAACACGAGTCGCCACTGCCTTAGATCGACTCTGGGACGACGCGCATTGCCTTTTACTCGACTGTGACCGTGCCCAACCAGTGTCCCTACTGCCCCCGATCGACTCTGAAACGACGCGCATCGCCTTCTGCTCGACTGTGACTGTGCCCAACACGTGTCCCTACTGCCTCTAATCGACTTTGGAACGACGCGCATCGCCTTTTACTCAACTGTGACCGTGCCTAACCAGTGTCCCTACTGCCATCGATCGACTCTGAAACGACGCGCATTGCCTTTTGCTCGACTGTGACCGTGCCCAACACGAGTCCCCACCGCCTCTGATCGACTCCGGGACGACGCGCATTGCCTATCGCCCGACTGCGACCGCGCCCGACACGTGTCCACACTGCCTCCGATCGACTCTGGGACGGCGCGCATTGCCTTTCGCCCGACTGCGACCGCGCCCGACACGTGTCCACACAGCCTCCGATCGACCCTAGGACGACGCGCATTTCCTTTTGCTCGACCGTGACCGTGCCTAACACGAGTCGCCACTGCCTTAGATCGACTCCGGGACGACGCGCATTGCCTTTCGCTCGACTGTGACCGTGCCCAACCAGTGTCCCTACTGCCTCCGATCGACTTTGGAACGACGCGCATTGCCTTTTGCTCGACTGCGACCGTGCCCAACACGTGTCCCTACTGCCTCCGATCGACTCTGGAACGACGCGCATTGCCTTTTGCTCGACTGTGACCGTGCCCAACCAGTGTCCCTACTGCCACCAATCGACTTTGGAACGACGCGCATCGCCTTTTGCTCGACTGTGACTGTGCCCAACACGTGTCCCTACTGCCACTGATCGACTCTGGAACGACGCGCATTGCCTTTTATTCGACTGTGACCGCGCCCAACCAGTGTCCCTACTGCCTCTGATCGACTCTGGAACGACGCGCATTGCCTTTTACTCGACTGTGACCGCGCCCAACCAGTGTCCCTACTGCCTCCGATCGACTCTGAAACGACGCGCATTACCTCTTGCTCGACTGTGACCGTGCCCAACCAGCGTCCCTGCCGCCACCGATCGACTTTGGAACGACGCGCATTGCCTTTTGCTCGACTGTGACCGTGCCCAACACGAGTGCCCACCGCCTCTGATCGACTCCGGGACGACGCGCATTGCCGTGTGCCCGACTGTGACCGTGCCTAACACGAGTCGCCACTGCCTTAGATCGACTCAGGGACGACGCGCATTGCCTTTCACTCGACTGTGACCGTGCTCAACCAGTGTCCCTACTGCCTCCGATCGACTCTGAAACGACGCGCATCGCCGTGTGCCCGACTGTGACCGTGCCTAACACGAGTCGCCACTGCCTTAGATCGACTCTGGGACGACGCGCATTGCCTTTTACTCGACTGTGACCGTGCCCAACCAGTGTCCCTACTGCCCCCGATCGACTCTGAAACGACGCGCATCGCCTTCTGCTCGACTGTGACTGTGCCCAACACGTGTCCCTACTGCCTCTAATCGACTTTGGAACGACGCGCATCGCCTTTTACTCAACTGTGACCGTGCCTAACCAGTGTCCCTACTGCCATCGATCGACTCTGAAACGACGCGCATTGCCTTTTGCTCGACTGTGACCGTGCCCAACACGAGTCCCCACCGCCTCTGATCGACTCCGGGACGACGCGCATTGCCTATCGCCCGACTGCGACCGCGCCCGACACGTGTCCACACTGCCTCCGATCGACTCTGGGACGGCGCGCATTGCCTTTCGCCCGACTGCGACCGCGCCCGACACGTGTCCACACAGCCTCCGATCGACCCTAGGACGACGCGCATTTCCTTTTGCTCGACCGTGACCGTGCCTAACACGAGTCGCCACTGCCTTAGATCGACTCCGGGACGACGCGCATTGCCTTTTGCTCGACTGTGCCGTGCTTAACACGAGTCCCCACTGCCTCTGATCGACTGCGGGACGACGCGCATTGCCTTTCGCTCGACTGTGACCGTGCTCATCTCAAAACCCCATTGCCTTTGATCGACTCTGGGACGGCGCGCATTGCCTTTTGCTCGACTGTGACCGTGCCCAACACGTGTCCCTACTGCCTTTAATCGACTCTGGAACGACGCGCATTGCCTTTTGCTCGACTGTGACCGTGCCCAACCAGTGTCCCTACTGCCTCCGATCGACTTTGGAACGACGCGCATTGCCTTTTGCTCGACTGCGACCGTGCCCAACACGTGTCCCTACTGCCATCGATCGACTCCGGAACGACGCGCATTGCCTTTTGCTCGACTGTGACCGTGCCCAACACGAGTCCCCACCGCCTCTGATCGACTCCGGGACGACGCGCATTGCCTATCGCCCGACTGCGACCGCGCCCGACACGTGTCCACACTGCCTCCGATCGACTCTGGGACGGCGCGCATTGCCTTTCGCTCGACTGTGACCGTGCCTGACACGTGTCCCCACTGCCTCCGAAAGACTCTGGAACGACGCGCATTGGCTTCCGCTTGACTGTGACCGTGCCCGACGCGTGTCCACACGGCCTAGAATCGACAGCTAGAGGCCATTCAACGCCCCCTGCTCCACTCTGACGATGCTGGTGTCGAGTCCCTACTGCTACCGATAGACTTCAGGTCGACGCGTTCCGCCTTCCGCTCGGTTAAATGGCCTCCCGAAGTCGATTCGTGGCCGTGATGATACGACTGAGGCACGGTTTCAGTCGATCGGGATGCGATGCGCGTCGTCCCAGAGTCAATGAGCGGCAGAGAAGACTAGACACGAGCATCGTCTGAGTGTAGCAGGTGGCGTTGGATGGCCGCCGGCCGTTGATCTGAGGCTGTGGGGACACAAGTTAGGCACGGCCACAGTCGATTAGAAGGCAATGCGCGTCGTCCCAGACACGATCAGTGGCAGTTTGGCCTCGATGCGAGCATCGTCAGAGTAGAGCTGGAGACGTTACAGGGCCTCCCGCGGTCGATCGGAGGCCGTGAGGACACAAGTTGGGGACAGTCACAGTGGATCGTGAGGCAATGCGCGTGGTACCAGACACGATCAGTGGCGGTGTGGACTTGACACGAGCAACGTCGGAGTGGACCGGTACACGTTGGATGGCCTCCCGTAGTCAGTCAGAGGCCGTGAGGACACGTGTTGCGGACGTTTACAGTCAATCGGGAGGCAATGCGCGTCGTCCCAGACACGATCAGTGGCAGTGTGGACACGATACGATTATCGTCAGAGTAAAGCGGGAGACGATAAAGGGCGACCCGCAGTCGATTCGCAGTCGTGGGAACGCGTGTTAGGCTCAGTCACAGTCGAGCAAAAGGCAATGCGCGTCGTCCCAGAGTTGATAGGAGGCGGTTAGGTCTCGACAAGAGCGTCGTAACAGTGAAGCTGGAGGCGTTGGAGAGCCACCGGCTGTCGATCTGTGGCCGTGGGGACACGAGATAGGCACGGTCACAGTCGATCACGAGGTAATGCGCGTCGTCCCGAACGCGATCAGTAGCAGTTTGGACATGATGCCAGCATCGTCAGAGTGAAGTTGGAGACGTTAAAGGGCCTCCCGCAGTCAATCTGAGGCCGTGGGGACGCGACTTGGGCACGGCCACAGTCGATCAAGAGGCAATGCGCGTCGTCCCAGACACGATCAGTGGCAGTTTGGCCATGATGAGAGCATCGTCAGAGTGGAGCTTGAGCCGTTGGAGGGCCTCCCGCAGTCGATCAGAGACCGTAAGGACACGAGTTAGGGACAGTCACAGTCGATTGGGAGGCAATGCGCGTGGTACCCGACACGATCAGTTGCAGTGTGGGCTTGACACGAGAAACGTCAGAGTGGACCGGGACACGTTGGATGGCCTCCCGTAGTCGATCAGAGGCCGTGAGGACACGTGTTGGGGACCGTCACAGTCAATCAAGAGGCAATGCACGTCGTCCCAGACACGATCAGTTGCAGTGTGGACACGATACGATCATCGTCGGAGTGGAGCGGGAGACGATAGAGGGCGTCCCGCAGTCGATCTGAAGCCGTGGGGACGCGTGTTAGGCTCAGTCACGGTCGAGCAATAGGCGACTCTAAGACGACGCGCATTGCCTTCTGCTCGACTGTGACCGTGCCTAACACGTGTCCCCACGGACCTCGATCGACTGCGGGACGACGCGCATTGCCTTTTGCTCGACTGTGACCGTGCCTCACTCGAGTCCCCACCGCCACCGATCAACTGCGAGAGGCCATCTAACGCCTCCTGCTCCACTCAGACGATGCTCGTGTCAAGTCCACTTTGCCACCGATCGACTCTGGGACGACGCGCATTGCCGTGTGCTTGACTGTGACCGTGCCTAACACGAGTCGCCACTGCCTTAGATCGACTCCGGGACGACGCGCATTGCCTTTTGCTCGACTGTGCCGTGCTTAACACGAGTCCCCACTGCCTCTGATCGACTGCGGGACGACGCGCATTGCCTTTCGCTCGACTGTGACCGTGCCCAACCAGTGTCCCTACTGCCTCCGATCGACTTTGGAACGACGCGCATTGCCTTTTGCTCGACTGCGACCGTGCCCAACACGTGTCCCTACTGCCTCCGATCGACTCTGGAACGACGCGCATTGCCTTTTACTCGACTGTGACCGTGCCCAACCAGTGTCCCTACTGCCACCAATCGACTTTGGAACGACGCGCATCGCCTTTTGCTCGACTGTGACCGTGCCCAACACGTGTCCCTACTGCCTCTGATCGACTCTGGAACGACGCGCATTGCCTTTTACTCGACTGTGACCGCGCCCAACCAGTGTCCCTACTGCCTCTGATCGACTCCGGAACGACGCGCATTGCCTTTTACTCGACTGTGACCGCGCCCAACCAGTGTCCCTACTGCCTCCGATCGACTCTGAAACGACGCGCATTGCCTCTTGCTCGACTGTGACCGTGCCCAACCAGCGTCCCTGCTGCCACCGATCGACTTTGGAACGACGCGCATCGCTTTTTGCTCGACTGTGACTGTGCCCAACACGTGTCCCTACTGCCTTTGATCGACTCTCGAACGACGCGCATTGCCTTTTACTCGACTGTGACCGCGCCCAACCAGTGTCCACACTGCCTCCGATCGACTCTAGAACGACGCGCATTGCCTTTTGCTCGACTGTGACCGTGCCCAACACGTGTCCCCACGGCCTCTGATCAACTGCGGAAGGCCATCCAACACCTCCTGCTCCACTCTAACGATGCTCGTGCCGAATCCCTACTGCCACCGTTCGACTCTGGGACGACGCGCATCGCCTTGTGCTCGACTGTGACCGTGCCCAACACGAGTCCCCACCGCCTCTGATCGACTCCGGGACGACGCGCATTGCCTTTCGCCCGACTGCGACCGCGCCCGACACGTGTCCACACTGCTTCCGATCGACTCTAGAACGACGCGCATTGCCTTTTGCTCGACTGTGACCGTGCCTAACACGTGTCCCCACGGCCTCTGATCAACTGCGGGAGGCCATCCAACGCCTCCTGCTTCACTCAGACGATGCTCGTGTCAAGTCCACTTTGCCACCGATCGACTCTGGAACGACGCGCATTGCCTTTTGCTCGACTGTGACCGTGCACAACACGAGTCCCCACCGCCTCTGATCGACTCCGGGACGACGCGCATTGCCTTTTACTCGACTGTGACCGTGCCCAACCAGCGTCCCTACTGCCTCCGATCGACTCTGAAACGACGCGCATCGCCTTTTGCTCGACTGTGACTGTGCCCAACACGTGTCCCTACTGCCTCCGATCGACTTTGAAACGACGCGCATCGCCTTTTACTCAACTGTGACCGTGCCCAACCAGTGTCCCCACTGCCTTCGATCGACTCTGGAACGACGCGCATTGCCTTTTGCTCGACTGTGACCGTGCCCAACACGTGTCCCTACTGCCTCTGATCGACTCTGGAACGACGCGCATTGCCTTTTACTCGACTGTGACCGCGCCCAACCAGTGTCCCTACTGCCTCTGATCGACTCCGGAACGACGCGCATTGCCTTTTACTCGACTGTGACCGCGCCCAACCAGTGTCCCTACTGCCTCCGATCGACTCTGAAACGACGCGCATTGCCTCTTGCTTGACTGTGACCGTGCCCAACCAGCGTCCCTGCTGCCACCGATCGACTTTGGAACGACGCGCATCGCTTTTTGCTCGACTGTGACTGTGCCCAACACGTGTCCCTACTGCCTTTGATCGACTCTCGAACGACGCGCATTGCCTTTTACTCGACTGTGACCGCGCCCAACCAGTGTCCCTACTGCCTCCGATCGACTTTGGAACGACGCGCATTGCCTTTTGCTCGACTGTGACCGTGCCCAACACGAGTCCCCACCGCCTCTGATCGACTCCGGGACGACGCGCATTGCCTATCGCCCGACTAAACCGCGCCCGACACGTGTCCACACTGCCTCCGATCGACTCTAGAACGACGCGCATTGCCTTTTGCTCGACTGTGACCGTGCCCAACACGTGTCCCCACGGCCTCTGATCAACTGCGGAAGGCCATCCAACACCTCCTGCTCCACTCTAACGATGCTCGTGCCGAATCCCTACTGCCACCGTTCGACTCTGGGACGACGCGCATTGCCTTTTGCTCGACTGTGACTGTGCCCGACACGTGTCCCTACTGCCTCCGATCGACTGCCGGACGACGCGCATTGCCTTTTGCTCGACTGTTACCGTGCACAACCAGTGTCCCTACTGCCTACGATCGACTTTGGAACGCCGCGCATTGCCTATTGCTCGACCGTGACCGTGCCCAACCAGTGTCCCTACTGCCTCCGATCGACTCTGAAACGACGCGCATCGCCTTTTGCTCGACTGTGACTGTGCCCAACACGTGTCCCTACTGCCTCCGATCGACTTTGGAACGACGCGCATCGCCTTTTACTCAACTGTGACCGTGCCCAACCGGTGTCCCTACTGCCTTCGATCGACTCTGGAACGACGCGCATCGCCTTCTGCTCGACTGTGACCGTGCCCAACACGTGTCCCTACTGCCTCTGATCGACTCTGGAACGACGCGCATTGCCTTTTACTCGACTGTGACCGCGCCCAACCAGTGTCCCTTCTGCCTCTGATCGACTCTGGAACGACGCGCATTGCCTTTTACTCGACTGTGACCGCGCCCAACCAGTGTCCCTACTGCCTCTGATCGACTCTGGAACGACGCGCATTGCCTTTTACTCGACTGTGACCGCGCCCAACCAGTGTCCCTACTGCCTCTGATCGACTCTGGAACGACGCGCATCGCCTTTTACTCAACTGTGACCGTGCCCAACCAGTGTCCCTACTGCCTTTGATCGACTCTGGAACGACGCGCATTGCCTTTTGCTCGACTGTGACCGTGCCCAACCAGTGTCCCTACTGCCACCGATCGACTCTGGAACGACGCGCATCGCCTTTTGCTCCAATGTGACTGTGCCCAACACGTGTCCCTACTGCCTCTGATCGACTCTGGAACGACGCGCATTGCCTTTTACTCGACTGTGACCGCGCCCAACCTGTGTCCCTACTGCCTCCGATCGACTCTGGGACGGCGCGCATTGCCTTTCGCTCGACTGTGACCGTGCCCGACACGTGTCCCCACTGCCTCCAAAAGACTCTGGAACGACGCGCATCGGCTTTTGCTCGACTGTGACCGTGCCCGACACGTGTCCCTACTGCCTCCGATCGACTCTGGAACGACGCGCATTGCCTTTTGCTCGACTGTGACCGTGCCCGACCAGTGTCCCTACTGCCACCGATCGACTTAGGAACGACGCGCATCGCCTTTTGCTCGACTGTGACCGTGCCCAACACGAGTCCCCACCGCCTCTGATCGACTCCGGGACGACGCGCATTGCCTTTCGCCCGACTGCGACCGCGCCCGACACGTGTCCACACTGCCTCCGATCGACTCTAGAACGACGCGCATTGCCTTTTGCTCGACTGTGACCGTGCCTAACACGTGTCCCCACGGCCTCTGATCAACTGCGGGAGGCCATCCAACACCTCCTGCTCCACTCTAACGATGCTCGTGCCGAATCCCTACTGCCACCGTTCGACTCTGGGACGACGCGCATTGCCTTGTGCTCGACTGTGACCGTGCCCAACACGAGTCCCCACCGCCTCTGATCGACTCCGGGACGACGCGCATTGCCTTTCGCCCGACTGCGACCGCGCCCGACACGTGTCCACACTGCTTCCGATCGACTCTAGAACGACGCGCATCGCCTTTTGCTCGACTGTGACCGTGCCTAACACGTGTCCCCACGGCCTCTGATCAACTGCGGGAGGCCATCCAACGCCTCCTGCTTCACTCAGACGATGCTCGTGTCAAGTCCACTTTGCCACCGATCGACTCTGGAACGACGCGCATTGCCTTTTGCTCGACTGTGACCGTGCACAACACGAGTCCCCACCGCCTCTGATCGACTCCGGGACGACGCGCATTGCCTTTTACTCGAGTGTGACCGTGCCCAACCAGTGTCCCTACTGCCTCCGATCGACTCTGAAACGACGCGCATCGCCTTTTGCTCGACTGTGACTGTGCCCAACACGTGTCCCTACTGCCTCCGATCGACTTTGAAACGACGCGCATCGCCTTTTACTCAACTGTGACCGTGCCCAACCAGTGTCCCCACTGCCTTCGATCGACTCTGGAACGACGCGCATTGCCTTTTGCTCGACTGTGACCGTGCCCAACACGTGTCCCTACTGCCTCTGATCGACTCTGGAACGACGCGCATTGCCTTTTACTCGACTGTGACCGCGCCCAACCAGTGTCCCTACTGCCTCTGATCGACTCCGGAACGACGCGCATTGCCTTTTACTCGACTGTGACCGTGCACAACACGAGTCCCCACCGCCTCTGATCGACTCCGGGACGACGCGCATTGCCTTTTACTCGAGTGTGACCGTGCCCAACCAGTGTCCCTACTGCCTCCGATCGACTCTGAAACGACGCGCATCGCCTTTTGCTCGACTGTGACTGTGCCCAACACGTGTCCCTACTGCCTCTGATCGACTTTGAAACGACGCGCATCGCCTTTTACTCAACTGTGACCGTGCCCAACCAGTGTCCCCACTGCCTTCGATCGACTCTGGAACGACGCGCATTGCCTTTTGCTCGACTGTGACCGTGCACAACACGAGTCCCCACCGCCTCTGATCGACTCCGGGACGACGCGCATTGCCTTTTACTCGACTGTGACCGTGCCCAACCAGTGTCCCTACTGCCTCCGATCGACTCTGAAACGACGCGCATCGCCTTTTGCTCGACTGTGACTGTGCCCAACACGTGTCCCTACTGCCTCCGATCGACTTTGAAACGACGCGCATCGCCTTTTACTCAACTGTGACCGTGCCCAACCAGTGTCCCCACTGCCTTCGATCGACTCTGGAACGACGCGCATTGCCTTTTGCTCGACTGTGACCGTGCCCAACACGTGTCCCTACTGCCTCTGATCGACTCTGGAACGACGCGCATTGCCTTTTACTCGACTGTGACCGCGCCCAACCAGTGTCCCTACTGCCTCTGATCGACTCCGGAACGACGCGCATTGCCTTTTACTCGACTGTGACCGCGCCCAACCAGTGTCCCTACTGCCTCCGATCGACTCTGAAACGACGCGCATTGCCTCTTGCTCGACTGTGACCGTGCCCAACCAGCGTCCCTGCTGCCACCGATCGACTTTGGAACGACGCGCATCGCTTTTTGCGCGGCTGTGACTGTGCCCAACACGTGTCCCTACTGCCTTTGATCGACTCTAGAACGACGCGCATTGCCTTTTACTCGACTGTGACCGCGCCCAACCAGTGTCCCTACTGCCTCCGATCGACTTTGGAACGACGCGCATTGCCTTTTGCTCGACTGTGACCGTGCCCGACACGAGTCCCCACCGCCTCTGATCGACTCCGGGACGACGCGCATTGCCTATCGCCCGACTAAACCGCGCCCGACACGTGTCCACACTGCCTCCGATCGACTCTAGAACGACGCGCATTGCCTTTTGCTCGACTGTGACCGTGCCCAACACGTGTCCCCACGGCCTCTGATCAACTGCGGGAGGCCATCCAACACCTCCTGCTCCACTCTAACGATGCTCGTGCCGAATCCCTACTGCCACCGTTCGACTCTGGGACGACGCGCATTGCCTTGTGCTTGACTGTGACCGTGCCCAACCAGTGTCCCCACTGCCTCCGATCGACTCTGAAACGACGCGCATCGCCTTTTGCTCGACTGTGACTGTGCCCAACACGTGTCCCTACTGCCTTTGATCGACTCTGGAACGACGCGCGTTGCCTTTTGCTCGACTGTGATCGTGCCCAACCAGTGTCCCTACTGCCTTCGATCGACTCTGGAACGACGCGCATTGCCTTTCGCCCGACTGCGACCGCGCCCGACACGTGTCCACACTGCTTCCGATCGACTCTAGAACGACGCGCATTGCCTTTTGCTCGACTGTGACTGTGCCTAACACGTGTCCCCACGGCCTCTGATCAACTGCGGGAGGCCATCCAACGCCTCCTGCTTCACTCAGACGATGCTCGTGTCAAGTCCACTTTGCCACCGATCGACTCTGGAACGACGCGCATTGCCTTTTGCTCGACTGTGACCGTGCACAACACGAGTCCCCACCGCCTCTGATCGACTCCGGGACGACGCGCATTGCCTTTTACTCGACTGTGACCGTGCCCAACCAGTGTCCCTACTGCCTCCGATCGACTCTGAAACGACGCGCATCGCCTTTTGCTCGACTGTGACTGTGCCCAACACGTGTCCCTACTGCCTCCGATCGACTTTGAAACGACGCGCATCGCCTTTTACTCAACTGTGACCGTGCCCAACCAGTGTCCCCACTGCCTTCGATCGACTCTAGAACGACGCGCATTGCCTTTTGCTCGACTGTGACCGTGCCCAACACGTGTCCCCACGGCCTCTGATCAACTGCGGGAGGCCATCCAACACCTCCTGCTCCACTCTAACGATGCTCGTGCCGAATCCCTACTGCCACCGTTCGACTCTGGGACGACGCGCATTGCCTTGTGCTCGACTGTGACCGTGCCCAACACGAGTCCCCACCGCCTCTGATCGACTCCGGGACGACGCGCATTGCCTTTCGCCCGACTGCGACCGCGCCCGACACGTGTCCACACTGCTTCCGATCGACTCTAGAACGACGCGCATTGCCTTTTGCTCGACTGTGACCGTGCCTAACACGTGTCCCCACGGCCTCTGATCAACTGCGGGAGGCCATCCAACGCCTCCTGCTTCACTCAGACGATGCTCGTGTCAAGTCCACTTTGCCACCGATCGACTCTGGAACGACGCGCATTGCCTTTTGCTCGACTGTGACCGTGCACAACACGAGTCCCCACCGCCTCTGATCGACTCCGGGACGACGCGCATTGCCTTTTACTCGACTGTGACCGCGCCCAACCAGTGTCCCTACTGCCTCCGATCGACTTTGGAACGACGCGCATTGCCTTTTGCTCGACTGTGACCGTGCCCAACACGAGTCCCCACCGCCTCTGATCGACTCCGGGACGACGCGCATTGCCTATCGCCCGACTAAACCGCGCCCGACACGTGTCCACACTGCCTCCGATCGACTCTAGAACGACGCGCATTGCCTTTTGATCGACTGTGACCGTGCCCAACACGTGTCCCCACGGCCTCTGATCAACTGCGGGAGGCCATCCAACACCTCCTGCTCCACTCTAACGATGCTCGTGCCGAATCCCTACTGCCACCGTTCGACTCTGGGACGACGCGCATTGCCTTGTGCTCGACTGTGACCGTGCCCAACACGAGTCCCCACCGCCTCTGATCGACTCCGGGACGACGCGCATTGCCTTTCGCCCGACTGCGACCGCGCCCGACACGTGTCCACACTGCTTCCGATCGACTCTAGAACGACGCGCATTGCCTTTTGCTCGACTGTGACCGTGCCTAACACGTGTCCCCACGGCCTCTGATCAACTGCGGGAGGCCATCCAACGCCTCCTGCTTCACTCGGACGATGCTCGTATCAAGTCCACTTTGCCACCGATCGACTCTGGAACGACGCGCATTGCCTTTTGCTCGACTGTGACCGTGCACAACACGAGTCCCCACCGCCTCTGATCGACTCCGGGACGACGCGCATTGCCTTTTACTCGACTGTGACCGTGCCCAACCAGCGTCCCTACTGCCTCCGATCGACTCTGAAACGACGCGCATCGCCTTTTGCTCGACTGTGACTGTGCCCAACACGTGTCCCTACTGCCTCCGATCGACTTTGAAACGACGCGCATCGCCTTTTACTCAACTGTGACCGTGCCCAACCAGTGTCCCCACTGCCTTCGATCGACTCTGGAACGACGCGCATTGCCTTTTGCTCGACTGTGACCGTGCCCAACACGTGTCCCTACTGCCTCTGATCGACTCTGGAACGACGCGCATTGCCTTTTACTCGACTGTGACCGCGCCCAACCAGTGTCCCTACTGCCTCTGATCGACTCCGGAACGACGCGCATTGCCTTTTACTCGACTGTGACCGCGCCCAACCAGTGTCCCTACTGCCTCCGATCGACTCTGAAACGACGCGCATTGCCTCTTGCTTGACTGTGACCGTGCCCAACCAGCGTCCCTGCTGCCACCGATCGACTTTGGAACGACGCGCATCGCTTTTTGCTCGACTGTGACTGTGCCCAACACGTGTCCCTACTGCCTTTGATCGACTCTCGAACGACGCGCATTGCCTTTTACTCGACTGTGACCGCGCCCAACCAGTGTCCCTACTGCCTCCGATCGACTTTGGAACGACGCGCATTGCCTTTTGCTCGACTGTGACCGTGCCCAACACGAGTCCCCACCGCCTCTGATCGACTCCGGGACGACGCGCATTGCCTATCGCCCGACTAAACCGCGCCCGACACGTGTCCACACTGCCTCCGATCGACTCTAGAACGACGCGCATTGCCTTTTGCTCGACTGTGACCGTGCCCAACACGTGTCCCCACGGCCTCTGATCAACTGCGGAAGGCCATCCAACACCTCCTGCTCCACTCTAACGATGCTCGTGCCGAATCCCTACTGCCACCGTTCGACTCTGGGACGACGCGCATTGCCTTTTGCTTGACTGTGACTGTGCCCGACACGTGTCCCTACTGCCTCCGATCGACTGCCGGACGACGCGCATTGCCTTTTGCTCGACTGTTACCTTGCACAACCAGTGTCCCTACTGCCTACGATCGACTTTGGAACGCCGCGCATTGCCTATTGCTCGACCGTGACCGTGCCCAACCAGTGTCCCTACTGCCTCCGATCGACTCTGAAACGACGCGCATCGCCTTTTGCTCGACTGTGACTGTGCCCAACACGTGTCCCTACTGCCTCCGATCGACTTTGGAACGACGCGCATCGCCTTTTACTCAACTGTGACCGTGCCCAACCGGTGTCCCTACTGCCTTCGATCGACTCTGGAACGACGCGCATTGCCTTCTGCTCGACTGTGACCGTGCCCAACACGTGTCCCTACTGCCTCTGATCGACTCTGGAACGACGCGCATTGCCTTTTACTCGACTGTGACCGCGCCCAACCAGTGTCCCTTCTGCCTCTGATCGACTCTGGAACGACGCGCATTGCCTTTTACTCGACTGTGACCGCGCCCAACCAGTGTCCCTACTGCCTCTGATCGACTCTGGAACGACGCGCATTGCCTTTTACTCGACTGTGACCGCGCCCAACCAGTGTCCCTACTGCCTCTGATCGACTCTGGAACGACGCGCATTGCCTTTTACTCGACTGTGACCGCGCCCAACCAGTGTCCCTACTGCCTCTGATCGACTCTGGAACGACGCGCATCGCCTTTTACTCAACTGTGACCGTGCCCAACCAGTGTCCCTACTGCCTTTGATCGACTCTGGAACGACGCGCATTGCCTTTTGCTCGACTGTGACCGTGCCCAACCAGTGTCCCTACTGCCTCCGATCGACTCTGAAACGACGCGCATCGCCTTTTGCTCGACTGTGACTGTGCCCAACACGTGTCCCTACTGCCTCCGATCGACTTTGAAACGACGCGCATCGCCTTTTACTCAACTGTGACCGTGCCCAACCAGTGTCCCCACTGCCTTCGATCGACTCTGGAACGACGCGCATTGCCTTTTGCTCGACTGTGACCGTGCCCAACACGTGTCCCTACTGCCTCTGATCGACTCTGGAACGACGCGCATTGCCTTTTACTCGACTGTGACCGCGCCCAACCAGTGTCCCTACTGCCTCTGATCGACTCCGGAACGACGCGCATTGCCTTTTACTCGACTGTGACCGCGCCCAACCAGTGTCCCTACTGCCTCCGATCGACTCTGAAACGACGCGCATTGCCTCTTGCTCGACTGTGACCGTGCCCAACCAGCGTCCCTGCTGCCACCGATCGACTTTGGAACGACGCGCATCGCTTTTTGCGCGGCTGTGACTGTGCCCAACACGTGTCCCTACTGCCTTTGATCGACTCTAGAACGACGCGCATTGCCTTTTACTCGACTGTGACCGCGCCCAACCAGTGTCCCTACTGCCTCCGATCGACTTTGGAACGACGCGCATTGCCTTTTGCTCGACTGTGACCGTGCCCGACACGAGTCCCCACCGCCTCTGATCGACTCCGGGACGACGCGCATTGCCTATCGCCCGACTAAACCGCGCCCGACACGTGTCCACACTGCCTCCGATCGACTCTAGAACGACGCGCATTGCCTTTTGCTCGACTGTGACCGTGCACAACACGAGTCCCCACCGCCTCTGATCGACTCCGGGACGACGCGCATTGCCTTTTACTCGACTGTGACCGCGCCCAACCAGTGTCCCTACTGCCTCCGATCGACTTTGGAACGACGCGCATTGCCTTTTGCTCGACTGTGACCGTGCCCAACACGAGTCCCCACCGCCTCTGATCGACTCCGGGACGACGCGCATTGCCTATCGCCCGACTAAACCGCGCCCGACACGTGTCCACACTGCCTCCGATCGACTCTAGAACGACGCGCATTGCCTTTTGATCGACTGTGACCGTGCCCAACACGTGTCCCCACGGCCTCTGATCAACTGCGGGAGGCCATCCAACACCTCCTGCTCCACTCTAACGATGCTCGTGCCGAATCCCTACTGCCACCGTTCGACTCTGGGACGACGCGCATTGCCTTGTGCTCGACTGTGACCGTGCCCAACACGAGTCCCCACCGCCTCTGATCGACTCCGGGACGACGCGCATTGCCTTTCGCCCGACTGCGACCGCGCCCGACACGTGTCCACACTGCTTCCGATCGACTCTAGAACGACGCGCATTGCCTTTTGCTCGACTGTGACCGTGCCTAACACGTGTCCCCACGGCCTCTGATCAACTGCGGGAGGCCATCCAACGCCTCCTGCTTCACTCGGACGATGCTCGTATCAAGTCCACTTTGCCACCGATCGACTCTGGAACGACGCGCATTGCCTTTTGCTCGACTGTGACCGTGCACAACACGAGTCCCCACCGCCTCTGATCGACTCCGGGACGACGCGCATTGCCTTTCGCCCGACTGCGACCGCGCCCGACACGTGTCCACACTGCTTCCGATCGACTCTAGAACGACGCGCATTGCCTTTTGCTCGACTGTGACCGTGCCTAACACGTGTCCCCACCGCCTCTGATCGACTCCGGGACGACGCGCATTGCCTATCGCCCGACTAAACCGCGCCCGACACGTGTCCACACTGCCTCCGATCGACTCTAGAACGACGCGCATTGCCTTTTGCTCGACTGTGACCGTGCCCAACACGTGTCCCCACGGCCTCTGATCAACTGCGGGAGGCCATCCAACGCCTCCTGCTTCACTCGGACGATGCTCGTATCAAGTCCACTTTGCCACCGATCGACTCTGGAACGACGCGCATTGCCTTTTGCTCGACTGTGACCGTGCACAACACGAGTCCCCACCGCCTCTGATCGACTCTGGGACGACGCGCATCGCCTTGTGCTCGACTGTGACCGTGCCCAACACGAGTCCCCACCGCCTCTGATCGACTCCGGGACGACGCGCATTGCCTTTCGCCCGACTGCGACCGCGCCCGACACGTGTCCACACTGCTTCCGATCGACTCTAGAACGACGCGCATTGCCTTTTGCTCGACTGTGACCGTGCCTAACACGTGTCCCCACGGCCTCTGATCAACTGCGGGAGGCCATCCAACGCCTCCTGCTTCACTCAGACGATGCTCGTGTCAAGTCCACTTTGCCACCGATCGACTCTGGAACGACGCGCATTGCCTTTTGCTCGACTGTGACCGTGCACAACACGAGTCCCCACCGCCTCTGATCGACTCCGGGACGACGCGCATTGCCTTTTACTCGACTGTGACCGTGCCCAACCAGCGTCCCTACTGCCTCCGATCGACTCTGAAACGACGCGCATCGCCTTTTGCTCGACTGTGACTGTGCCCAACACGTGTCCCTACTGCCTCCGATCGACTTTGAAACGACGCGCATCGCCTTTTACTCAACTGTGACCGTGCCCAACCAGTGTCCCCACTGCCTTCGATCGACTCTGGAACGACGCGCATTGCCTTTTGCTCGACTGTGACCGTGCCCAACACGTGTCCCTACTGCCTCTGATCGACTCTGGAACGACGCGCATTGCCTTTTACTCGACTGTGACCGCGCCCAACCAGTGTCCCTACTGCCTCTGATCGACTCCGGAACGACGCGCATTGCCTTTTACTCGACTGTGACCGCGCCCAACCAGTGTCCCTACTGCCTCCGATCGACTCTGAAACGACGCGCATTGCCTCTTGCTTGACTGTGACCGTGCCCAACCAGCGTCCCTGCTGCCACCGATCGACTTTGGAACGACGCGCATCGCTTTTTGCTCGACTGTGACTGTGCCCAACACGTGTCCCTACTGCCTTTGATCGACTCTCGAACGACGCGCATTGCCTTTTACTCGACTGTGACCGCGCCCAACCAGTGTCCCTACTGCCTCCGATCGACTTTGGAACGACGCGCATTGCCTTTTGCTCGACTGTGACCGTGCCCAACACGAGTCCCCACCGCCTCTGATCGACTCCGGGACGACGCGCATTGCCTATCGCCCGACTAAACCGCGCCCGACACGTGTCCACACTGCCTCCGATCGACTCTAGAACGACGCGCATTGCCTTTTGCTCGACTGTGACCGTGCCCAACACGTGTCCCCACGGCCTCTGATCAACTGCGGAAGGCCATCCAACACCTCCTGCTCCACTCTAACGATGCTCGTGCCGAATCCCTACTGCCACCGTTCGACTCTGGGACGACGCGCATTGCCTTTTGCTCGACTGTGACTGTGCCCGACACGTGTCCCTACTGCCTCCGATCGACTGCCGGACGACGCGCATTGCCTTTTGCTCGACTGTTACCGTGCACAACCAGTGTCCCTACTGCCTACGATCGACTTTGGAACGCCGCGCATTGCCTATTGCTCGACCGTGACCGTGCCCAACCAGTGTCCCTACTGCCTCCGATCGACTCTGAAACGACGCGCATCGCCTTTTGCTCGACTGTGACTGTGCCCAACACGTGTCCCTACTGCCTCCGATCGACTTTGGAACGACGCGCATCGCCTTTTACTCAACTGTGACCGTGCCCAACCGGTGTCCCTACTGCCTTCGATCGACTCTGGAACGACGCGCATCGCCTTCTGCTCGACTGTGACCGTGCCCAACACGTGTCCCTACTGCCTCTGATCGACTCTGGAACGACGCGCATTGCCTTTTACTCGACTGTGACCGCGCCCAACCAGTGTCCCTTCTGCCTCTGATCGACTCTGGAACGACGCGCATTGCCTTTTACTCGACTGTGACCGCGCCCAACCAGTGTCCCTACTGCCTCTGATCGACTCTGGAACGACGCGCATTGCCTTTTACTCGACTGTGACCGCGCCCAACCAGTGTCCCTACTGCCTCTGATCGACTCTGGAACGACGCGCATCGCCTTTTACTCAACTGTGACCGTGCCCAACCAGTGTCCCTACTGCCTTTGATCGACTCTGGAACGACGCGCATTGCCTTTTGCTCGACTGTGACCGTGCCCAACCAGTGTCCCTACTGCCACCGATCGACTCTGGAACGACGCGCATCGCCTTTTGCTCCAATGTGACTGTGCCCAACACGTGTCCCTACTGCCTCTGATCGACTCTGGAACGACGCGCATTGCCTTTTACTCGACTGTGACCGCGCCCAACCTGTGTCCCTACTGCCTCCGATCGACTCTGGGACGGCGCGCATTGCCTTTCGCTCGACTGTGACCGTGCCCGACACGTGTCCCCACTGCCTCCAAAAGACTCTGGAACGACGCGCATCGGCTTTTGCTCGACTGTGACCGTGCCCGACACGTGTCCCTACTGCCTCCGATCGACTCTGGAACGACGCGCATTGCCTTTTGCTCGACTGTGACCGTGCCCGACCAGTGTCCCTACTGCCACCGATCGACTTAGGAACGACGCGCATCGCCTTTTGCTCGACTGTGACCGTGCCCAACACGAGTCCCCACCGCCTCTGATCGACTCCGGGACGACGCGCATTGCCTTTCGCCCGACTGCGACCGCGCCCGACACGTGTCCACACTGCCTCCGATCGACTCTAGAACGACGCGCATTGCCTTTTGCTCGACTGTGACCGTGCCTAACACGTGTCCCCACGGCCTCTGATCAACTGCGGGAGGCCATCCAACACCTCCTGCTCCACTCTAACGATGCTCGTGCCGAATCCCTACTGCCACCGTTCGACTCTGGGACGACGCGCATTGCCTTGTGCTCGACTGTGACCGTGCCCAACACGAGTCCCCACCGCCTCTGATCGACTCCGGGACGACGCGCATTGCCTTTCGCCCGACTGCGACCGCGCCCGACACGTGTCCACACTGCTTCCGATCGACTCTAGAACGACGCGCATCGCCTTTTGCTCGACTGTGACCGTGCCTAACACGTGTCCCCACGGCCTCTGATCAACTGCGGGAGGCCATCCAACGCCTCCTGCTTCACTCAGACGATGCTCGTGTCAAGTCCACTTTGCCACCGATCGACTCTGGAACGACGCGCATTGCCTTTTGCTCGACTGTGACCGTGCACAACACGAGTCCCCACCGCCTCTGATCGACTCCGGGACGACGCGCATTGCCTTTTACTCGAGTGTGACCGTGCCCAACCAGTGTCCCTACTGCCTCCGATCGACTCTGAAACGACGCGCATCGCCTTTTGCTCGACTGTGACTGTGCCCAACACGTGTCCCTACTGCCTCCGATCGACTTTGAAACGACGCGCATCGCCTTTTACTCAACTGTGACCGTGCCCAACCAGTGTCCCCACTGCCTTCGATCGACTCTGGAACGACGCGCATTGCCTTTTGCTCGACTGTGACCGTGCCCAACACGTGTCCCTACTGCCTCTGATCGACTCTGGAACGACGCGCATTGCCTTTTACTCGACTGTGACCGCGCCCAACCAGTGTCCCTACTGCCTCTGATCGACTCCGGAACGACGCGCATTGCCTTTTACTCGACTGTGACCGTGCACAACACGAGTCCCCACCGCCTCTGATCGACTCCGGGACGACGCGCATTGCCTTTTACTCGAGTGTGACCGTGCCCAACCAGTGTCCCTACTGCCTCCGATCGACTCTGAAACGACGCGCATCGCCTTTTGCTCGACTGTGACTGTGCCCAACACGTGTCCCTACTGCCTCCGATCGACTTTGAAACGACGCGCATCGCCTTTTACTCAACTGTGACCGTGCCCAACCAGTGTCCCCACTGCCTTCGATCGACTCTGGAACGACGCGCATTGCCTTTTGCTCGACTGTGACCGTGCACAACACGAGTCCCCACCGCCTCTGATCGACTCCGGGACGACGCGCATTGCCTTTTACTCGACTGTGACCGTGCCCAACCAGTGTCCCTACTGCCTCCGATCGACTCTGAAACGACGCGCATCGCCTTTTGCTCGACTGTGACTGTGCCCAACACGTGTCCCTACTGCCTCCGATCGACTTTGAAACGACGCGCATCGCCTTTTACTCAACTGTGACCGTGCCCAACCAGTGTCCCCACTGCCTTCGATCGACTCTGGAACGACGCGCATTGCCTTTTGCTCGACTGTGACCGTGCCCAACACGTGTCCCTACTGCCTCTGATCGACTCTGGAACGACGCGCATTGCCTTTTACTCGACTGTGACCGCGCCCAACCAGTGTCCCTACTGCCTCTGATCGACTCCGGAACGACGCGCATTGCCTTTTACTCGACTGTGACCGCGCCCAACCAGTGTCCCTACTGCCTCCGATCGACTCTGAAACGACGCGCATTGCCTCTTGCTCGACTGTGACCGTGCCCAACCAGCGTCCCTGCTGCCACCGATCGACTTTGGAACGACGCGCATCGCTTTTTGCGCGGCTGTGACTGTGCCCAACACGTGTCCCTACTGCCTTTGATCGACTCTAGAACGACGCGCATTGCCTTTTACTCGACTGTGACCGCGCCCAACCAGTGTCCCTACTGCCTCCGATCGACTTTGGAACGACGCGCATTGCCTTTTGCTCGACTGTGACCGTGCCCGACACGAGTCCCCACCGCCTCTGATCGACTCCGGGACGACGCGCATTGCCTATCGCCCGACTAAACCGCGCCCGACACGTGTCCACACTGCCTCCGATCGACTCTAGAACGACGCGCATTGCCTTTTGCTCGACTGTGACCGTGCCCAACACGTGTCCCCACGGCCTCTGATCAACTGCGGGAGGCCATCCAACACCTCCTGCTCCACTCTAACGATGCTCGTGCCGAATCCCTACTGCCACCGTTCGACTCTGGGACGACGCGCATTGCCTTGTGCTTGACTGTGACCGTGCCCAACCAGTGTCCCCACTGCCTCCGATCGACTCTGAAACGACGCGCATCGCCTTTTGCTCGACTGTGACTGTGCCCAACACGTGTCCCTACTGCCTTTGATCGACTCTGGAACGACGCGCGTTGCCTTTTGCTCGACTGTGATCGTGCCCAACCAGTGTCCCTACTGCCTTCGATCGACTCTGGAACGACGCGCATTGCCTTTTGCTCGACTGTGACCGTGCCCTACCAGTGTCCCTACTGCCTCCGATCGACTTTGGAACGACGCGCATTGCCTTTTGCTCGACTGCGACCGTGCCCAACACGTGTCCCTACTGCCTCCGATCGACTCTGGAACGACGCGCATTGCCTTTTGCTCGACTGTGACCGCGCCCAACCAGTGTCCCTACTGCCTCCGATCGACTTTGGAACGACGCGCATTGCCTTTTGCTTGACTGTGACCGTGCCCAACACGAGTCCCCACCGCCTCTGATCGACTCAAGGACGACGCGCATTGCCTTTCGCCCGACTGCGACCGCGCCCGACACGTGTCCACACTGCTTCCGATCGACTCTAGAACGACGCGCATTGCCTTTTGCTCGACTGTGACTGTGCCTAACACGTGTCCCCACGGCCTCTGATCAACTGCGGGAGGCCATCCAACGCCTCCTGCTTCACTCAGACGATGCTCGTGTCAAGTCCACTTTGCCACCGATCGACTCTGGAACGACGCGCATTGCCTTTTGCTCGACTGTGACCGTGCACAACACGAGTCCCCACCGCCTCTGATCGACTCCGGGACGACGCGCATTGCCTTTTACTCGACTGTGACCGTGCCCAACCAGTGTCCCTACTGCCTCCGATCGACTCTGAAACGACGCGCATCGCCTTTTGCTCGACTGTGACTGTGCCCAACACGTGTCCCTACTGCCTCCGATCGACTTTGAAACGACGCGCATCGCCTTTTACTCAACTGTGACCGTGCCCAACCAGTGTCCCCACTGCCTTCGATCGACTCTAGAACGACGCGCATTGCCTTTTGCTCGACTGTGACCGTGCCCAACACGTGTCCCCACGGCCTCTGATCAACTGCGGGAGGCCATCCAACACCTCCTGCTCCACTCTAACGATGCTCGTGCCGAATCCCTACTGCCACCGTTCGACTCTGGGACGACGCGCATTGCCTTGTGCTCGACTGTGACCGTGCCCAACACGAGTCCCCACCGCCTCTGATCGACTCCGGGACGACGCGCATTGCCTTTCGCCCGACTGCGACCGCGCCCGACACGTGTCCACACTGCTTCCGATCGACTCTAGAACGACGCGCATTGCCTTTTGCTCGACTGTGACCGTGCCTAACACGTGTCCCCACGGCCTCTGATCAACTGCGGGAGGCCATCCAACGCCTCCTGCTTCACTCAGACGATGCTCGTGTCAAGTCCACTTTGCCACCGATCGACTCTGGAACGACGCGCATTGCCTTTTGCTCGACTGTGACCGTGCACAACACGAGTCCCCACCGCCTCTGATCGACTCCGGGACGACGCGCATTGCCTTTTACTCGACTGTGACCGCGCCCAACCAGTGTCCCTACTGCCTCCGATCGACTTTGGAACGACGCGCATTGCCTTTTGCTCGACTGTGACCGTGCCCAACACGAGTCCCCACCGCCTCTGATCGACTCCGGGACGACGCGCATTGCCTATCGCCCGACTAAACCGCGCCCGACACGTGTCCACACTGCCTCCGATCGACTCTAGAACGACGCGCATTGCCTTTTGATCGACTGTGACCGTGCCCAACACGTGTCCCCACGGCCTCTGATCAACTGCGGGAGGCCATCCAACACCTCCTGCTCCACTCTAACGATGCTCGTGCCGAATCCCTACTGCCACCGTTCGACTCTGGGACGACGCGCATTGCCTTGTGCTCGACTGTGACCGTGCCCAACACGAGTCCCCACCGCCTCTGATCGACTCCGGGACGACGCGCATTGCCTTTCGCCCGACTGCGACCGCGCCCGACACGTGTCCACACTGCTTCCGATCGACTCTAGAACGACGCGCATTGCCTTTTGCTCGACTGTGACCGTGCCTAACACGTGTCCCCACGGCCTCTGATCAACTGCGGGAGGCCATCCAACGCCTCCTGCTTCACTCGGACGATGCTCGTATCAAGTCCACTTTGCCACCGATCGACTCTGGAACGACGCGCATTGCCTTTTGCTCGACTGTGACCGTGCACAACACGAGTCCCCACCGCCTCTGATCGACTCCGGGACGACGCGCATTGCCTTTTACTCGACTGTGACCGTGCCCAACCAGCGTCCCTACTGCCTCCGATCGACTCTGAAACGACGCGCATCGCCTTTTGCTCGACTGTGACTGTGCCCAACACGTGTCCCTACTGCCTCCGATCGACTTTGAAACGACGCGCATCGCCTTTTACTCAACTGTGACCGTGCCCAACCAGTGTCCCCACTGCCTTCGATCGACTCTGGAACGACGCGCATTGCCTTTTGCTCGACTGTGACCGTGCCCAACACGTGTCCCTACTGCCTCTGATCGACTCTGGAACGACGCGCATTGCCTTTTACTCGACTGTGACCGCGCCCAACCAGTGTCCCTACTGCCTCTGATCGACTCCGGAACGACGCGCATTGCCTTTTACTCGACTGTGACCGCGCCCAACCAGTGTCCCTACTGCCTCCGATCGACTCTGAAACGACGCGCATTGCCTCTTGCTTGACTGTGACCGTGCCCAACCAGCGTCCCTGCTGCCACCGATCGACTTTGGAACGACGCGCATCGCTTTTTGCTCGACTGTGACTGTGCCCAACACGTGTCCCTACTGCCTTTGATCGACTCTCGAACGACGCGCATTGCCTTTTACTCGACTGTGACCGCGCCCAACCAGTGTCCCTACTGCCTCCGATCGACTTTGGAACGACGCGCATTGCCTTTTGCTCGACTGTGACCGTGCCCAACACGAGTCCCCACCGCCTCTGATCGACTCCGGGACGACGCGCATTGCCTATCGCCCGACTAAACCGCGCCCGACACGTGTCCACACTGCCTCCGATCGACTCTAGAACGACGCGCATTGCCTTTTGCTCGACTGTGACCGTGCCCAACACGTGTCCCCACGGCCTCTGATCAACTGCGGAAGGCCATCCAACACCTCCTGCTCCACTCTAACGATGCTCGTGCCGAATCCCTACTGCCACCGTTCGACTCTGGGACGACGCGCATTGCCTTTTGCTTGACTGTGACTGTGCCCGACACGTGTCCCTACTGCCTCCGATCGACTGCCGGACGACGCGCATTGCCTTTTGCTCGACTGTTACCTTGCACAACCAGTGTCCCTACTGCCTACGATCGACTTTGGAACGCCGCGCATTGCCTATTGCTCGACCGTGACCGTGCCCAACCAGTGTCCCTACTGCCTCCGATCGACTCTGAAACGACGCGCATCGCCTTTTGCTCGACTGTGACTGTGCCCAACACGTGTCCCTACTGCCTCCGATCGACTTTGGAACGACGCGCATCGCCTTTTACTCAACTGTGACCGTGCCCAACCGGTGTCCCTACTGCCTTCGATCGACTCTGGAACGACGCGCATTGCCTTCTGCTCGACTGTGACCGTGCCCAACACGTGTCCCTACTGCCTCTGATCGACTCTGGAACGACGCGCATTGCCTTTTACTCGACTGTGACCGCGCCCAACCAGTGTCCCTTCTGCCTCTGATCGACTCTGGAACGACGCGCATTGCCTTTTACTCGACTGTGACCGCGCCCAACCAGTGTCCCTACTGCCTCTGATCGACTCTGGAACGACGCGCATTGCCTTTTACTCGACTGTGACCGCGCCCAACCAGTGTCCCTACTGCCTCTGATCGACTCTGGAACGACGCGCATTGCCTTTTACTCGACTGTGACCGCGCCCAACCAGTGTCCCTACTGCCTCTGATCGACTCTGGAACGACGCGCATCGCCTTTTACTCAACTGTGACCGTGCCCAACCAGTGTCCCTACTGCCTTTGATCGACTCTGGAACGACGCGCATTGCCTTTTGCTCGACTGTGACCGTGCCCAACCAGTGTCCCTACTGCCTCCGATCGACTCTGAAACGACGCGCATCGCCTTTTGCTCGACTGTGACTGTGCCCAACACGTGTCCCTACTGCCTCCGATCGACTTTGAAACGACGCGCATCGCCTTTTACTCAACTGTGACCGTGCCCAACCAGTGTCCCCACTGCCTTCGATCGACTCTGGAACGACGCGCATTGCCTTTTGCTCGACTGTGACCGTGCCCAACACGTGTCCCTACTGCCTCTGATCGACTCTGGAACGACGCGCATTGCCTTTTACTCGACTGTGACCGCGCCCAACCAGTGTCCCTACTGCCTCTGATCGACTCCGGAACGACGCGCATTGCCTTTTACTCGACTGTGACCGCGCCCAACCAGTGTCCCTACTGCCTCCGATCGACTCTGAAACGACGCGCATTGCCTCTTGCTCGACTGTGACCGTGCCCAACCAGCGTCCCTGCTGCCACCGATCGACTTTGGAACGACGCGCATCGCTTTTTGCGCGGCTGTGACTGTGCCCAACACGTGTCCCTACTGCCTTTGATCGACTCTAGAACGACGCGCATTGCCTTTTACTCGACTGTGACCGCGCCCAACCAGTGTCCCTACTGCCTCCGATCGACTTTGGAACGACGCGCATTGCCTTTTGCTCGACTGTGACCGTGCCCGACACGAGTCCCCACCGCCTCTGATCGACTCCGGGACGACGCGCATTGCCTATCGCCCGACTAAACCGCGCCCGACACGTGTCCACACTGCCTCCGATCGACTCTAGAACGACGCGCATTGCCTTTTGCTCGACTGTGACCGTGCACAACACGAGTCCCCACCGCCTCTGATCGACTCCGGGACGACGCGCATTGCCTTTTACTCGACTGTGACCGCGCCCAACCAGTGTCCCTACTGCCTCCGATCGACTTTGGAACGACGCGCATTGCCTTTTGCTCGACTGTGACCGTGCCCAACACGAGTCCCCACCGCCTCTGATCGACTCCGGGACGACGCGCATTGCCTATCGCCCGACTAAACCGCGCCCGACACGTGTCCACACTGCCTCCGATCGACTCTAGAACGACGCGCATTGCCTTTTGATCGACTGTGACCGTGCCCAACACGTGTCCCCACGGCCTCTGATCAACTGCGGGAGGCCATCCAACACCTCCTGCTCCACTCTAACGATGCTCGTGCCGAATCCCTACTGCCACCGTTCGACTCTGGGACGACGCGCATTGCCTTGTGCTCGACTGTGACCGTGCCCAACACGAGTCCCCACCGCCTCTGATCGACTCCGGGACGACGCGCATTGCCTTTCGCCCGACTGCGACCGCGCCCGACACGTGTCCACACTGCTTCCGATCGACTCTAGAACGACGCGCATTGCCTTTTGCTCGACTGTGACCGTGCCTAACACGTGTCCCCACGGCCTCTGATCAACTGCGGGAGGCCATCCAACGCCTCCTGCTTCACTCGGACGATGCTCGTATCAAGTCCACTTTGCCACCGATCGACTCTGGAACGACGCGCATTGCCTTTTGCTCGACTGTGACCGTGCACAACACGAGTCCCCACCGCCTCTGATCGACTCCGGGACGACGCGCATTGCCTTTTACTCGACTGTGACCGTGCCCAACCAGCGTCCCTACTGCCTCCGATCGACTCTGAAACGACGCGCATCGCCTTTTGCTCGACTGTGACTGTGCCCAACACGTGTCCCTACTGCCTCCGATCGACTTTGAAACGACGCGCATCGCCTTTTACTCAACTGTGACCGTGCCCAACCAGTGTCCCCACTGCCTTCGATCGACTCTGGAACGACGCGCATTGCCTTTTGCTCGACTGTGACCGTGCCCAACACGTGTCCCTACTGCCTCTGATCGACTCTGGAACGACGCGCATTGCCTTTTACTCGACTGTGACCGCGCCCAACCAGTGTCCCTACTGCCTCTGATCGACTCCGGAACGACGCGCATTGCCTTTTACTCGACTGTGACCGCGCCCAACCAGTGTCCCTACTGCCTCCGATCGACTCTGAAACGACGCGCATTGCCTCTTGCTTGACTGTGACCGTGCCCAACCAGCGTCCCTGCTGCCACCGATCGACTTTGGAACGACGCGCATCGCTTTTTGCTCGACTGTGACTGTGCCCAACACGTGTCCCTACTGCCTTTGATCGACTCTCGAACGACGCGCATTGCCTTTTACTCGACTGTGACCGCGCCCAACCAGTGTCCCTACTGCCTCCGATCGACTTTGGAACGACGCGCATTGCCTTTTGCTCGACTGTGACCGTGCCCAACACGAGTCCCCACCGCCTCTGATCGACTCCGGGACGACGCGCATTGCCTATCGCCCGACTAAACCGCGCCCGACACGTGTCCACACTGCCTCCGATCGACTCTAGAACGACGCGCATTGCCTTTTGCTCGACTGTGACCGTGCCCAACACGTGTCCCCACGGCCTCTGATCAACTGCGGAAGGCCATCCAACACCTCCTGCTCCACTCTAACGATGCTCGTGCCGAATCCCTACTGCCACCGTTCGACTCTGGGACGACGCGCATTGCCTTTTGCTTGACTGTGACTGTGCCCGACACGTGTCCCTACTGCCTCCGATCGACTGCCGGACGACGCGCATTGCCTTTTGCTCGACTGTTACCTTGCACAACCAGTGTCCCTACTGCCTACGATCGACTTTGGAACGCCGCGCATTGCCTATTGCTCGACCGTGACCGTGCCCAACCAGTGTCCCTACTGCCTCCGATCGACTCTGAAACGACGCGCATCGCCTTTTGCTCGACTGTGACTGTGCCCAACACGTGTCCCTACTGCCTCCGATCGACTTTGGAACGACGCGCATCGCCTTTTACTCAACTGTGACCGTGCCCAACCGGTGTCCCTACTGCCTTCGATCGACTCTGGAACGACGCGCATTGCCTTCTGCTCGACTGTGACCGTGCCCAACACGTGTCCCTACTGCCTCTGATCGACTCTGGAACGACGCGCATTGCCTTTTACTCGACTGTGACCGCGCCCAACCAGTGTCCCTTCTGCCTCTGATCGACTCTGGAACGACGCGCATTGCCTTTTACTCGACTGTGACCGCGCCCAACCAGTGTCCCTACTGCCTCTGATCGACTCTGGAACGACGCGCATTGCCTTTTACTCGACTGTGACCGCGCCCAACCAGTGTCCCTACTGCCTCTGATCGACTCTGGAACGACGCGCATTGCCTTTTACTCGACTGTGACCGCGCCCAACCAGTGTCCCTACTGCCTCTGATCGACTCTGGAACGACGCGCATCGCCTTTTACTCAACTGTGACCGTGCCCAACCAGTGTCCCTACTGCCTTTGATCGACTCTGGAACGACGCGCATTGCCTTTTGCTCGACTGTGACCGTGCCCAACCAGTGTCGCTACTGCCTCCGATCGACTCTGAAACGACGCGCATCGCCTTTTGCTCGACTGTGACTGTGCCCAACACGTGTCCCTACTGCCTCCGATCGACTTTGAAACGACGCGCATCGCCTTTTACTCAACTGTGACCGTGCCCAACCAGTGTCCCCACTGCCTTCGATCGACTCTGGAACGACGCGCATTGCCTTTTGCTCGACTGTGACCGTGCCCAACACGTGTCCCTACTGCCTCTGATCGACTCTGGAACGACGCGCATTGCCTTTTACTCGACTGTGACCGCGCCCAACCAGTGTCCCTACTGCCTCTGATCGACTCCGGAACGACGCGCATTGCCTTTTACTCGACTGTGACCGCGCCCAACCAGTGTCCCTACTGCCTCCGATCGACTCTGAAACGACGCGCATTGCCTCTTGCTCGACTGTGACCGTGCCCAACCAGCGTCCCTGCTGCCACCGATCGACTTTGGAACGACGCGCATCGCTTTTTGCGCGGCTGTGACTGTGCCCAACACGTGTCCCTACTGCCTTTGATCGACTCTAGAACGACGCGCATTGCCTTTTACTCGACTGTGACCGCGCCCAACCAGTGTCCCTACTGCCTCCGATCGACTTTGGAACGACGCGCATTGCCTTTTGCTCGACTGTGACCGTGCCCGACACGAGTCCCCACCGCCTCTGATCGACTCCGGGACGACGCGCATTGCCTATCGCCCGACTAAACCGCGCCCGACACGTGTCCACACTGCCTCCGATCGACTCTAGAACGACGCGCATTGCCTTTTGCTCGACTGTGACCGTGCCCAACACGTGTCCCCACGGCCTCTGATCAACTGCGGGAGGCCATCCAACACCTCCTGCTCCACTCTAACGATGCTCGTGCCGAATCCCTACTGCCACCGTTCGACTCTGGGACGACGCGCATTGCCTTGTGCTTGACTGTGACCGTGCCCAACCAGTGTCCCCACTGCCTCCGATCGACTCTGAAACGACGCGCATCGCCTTTTGCTCGACTGTGACTGTGCCCAACACGTGTCCCTACAGCCTTTGATCGACTCTGGAACGACGCGCGTTGCCTTTTGCTCGACTGTGATCGTGCCCAACCAGTGTCCCTACTGCCTTCGATCGACTCTGGAACGACGCGCATTGCCTTTTGCTCGACTGTGACCGTGCCCTACCAGTGTCCCTACTGCCTCCGATCGACTTTGGAACGACGCGCATTGCCTTTTGCTCGACTGCGACCGTGCCCAACACGTGTCCCTACTGCCTCCGATCGACTCTGGAACGACGCGCATTGCCTTTTGCTCGACTGTGACCGCGCCCAACCAGTGTCCCTACTGCCTCCGATCGACTTTGGAACGACGCGCATTGCCTTTTGCTTGACTGTGACCGTGCCCAACACGAGTCCCCACCGCCTCTGATCGACTCAAGGACGACGCGCATTGCCTTTCGCCCGACTGCGACCGCGCCCGACACGTGTCCACACTGCTTCCGATCGACTCTAGAACGACGCGCATTGCCTTTTGCTCGACTGTGACTGTGCCTAACACGTGTCCCCACGGCCTCTGATCAACTGCGGGAGGCCATCCAACGCCTCCTGCTTCACTCAGACGATGCTCGTGTCAAGTCCACTTTGCCACCGATCGACTCTGGAACAACGCGCATTGCCTTTTGCTCGACTGTGACCGTGCACAACACGAGTCCCCACCGCCTCTGATCGACTCCGGGACGACGCGCATTGCCTTTTACTCGACTGTGACCGTGCCCAACCAGTGTCCCTACTGCCTCCGATCGACTCTGAAACGACGCGCATCGCCTTTTGCTCGACTGTGACTGTGCCCAACACGTGTCCCTACTGCCTCCGATCGACTTTGAAACGACGCGCATCGCCTTTTACTCAACTGTGACCGTGCCCAACCAGTGTCCCCACTGCCTTCGATCGACTCTAGAACGACGCGCATTGCCTTTTGCTCGACTGTGACCGTGCCCAACACGTGTCCCCACGGCCTCTGATCAACTGCGGGAGGCCATCCAACACCTCCTGCTCCACTCTAACGATGCTCGTGCCGAATCCCTACTGCCACCGTTCGACTCTGGGACGACGCGCATTGCCTTGTGCTCGACTGTGACCGTGCCCAACACGAGTCCCCACCGCCTCTGATCGACTCCGGGACGACGCGCATTGCCTTTCGCCCGACTGCGACCGCGCCCGACACGTGTCCACACTGCTTCCGATCGACTCTAGAACGACGCGCATTGCCTTTTGCTCGACTGTGACCGTGCCTAACACGTGTCCCCACGGCCTCTGATCAACTGCGGGAGGCCATCCAACGCCTCCTGCTTCACTCAGACGATGCTCGTGTCAAGTCCACTTTGCCACCGATCGACTCTGGAACGACGCGCATTGCCTTTTGCTCGACTGTGACCGTGCACAACACGAGTCCCCACCGCCTCTGATCGACTCCGGGACGACGCGCATTGCCTTTTACTCGACTGTGACCGCGCCCAACCAGTGTCCCTACTGCCTCCGATCGACTTTGGAACGACGCGCATTGCCTTTTGCTCGACTGTGACCGTGCCCAACACGAGTCCCCACCGCCTCTGATCGACTCCGGGACGACGCGCATTGCCTATCGCCCGACTAAACCGCGCCCGACACGTGTCCACACTGCCTCCGATCGACTCTAGAACGACGCGCATTGCCTTTTGATCGACTGTGACCGTGCCCAACACGTGTCCCCACGGCCTCTGATCAACTGCGGGAGGCCATCCAACACCTCCTGCTCCACTCTAACGATGCTCGTGCCGAATCCCTACTGCCACCGTTCGACTCTGGGACGACGCGCATTGCCTTGTGCTCGACTGTGACCGTGCCCAACACGAGTCCCCACCGCCTCTGATCGACTCCGGGACGACGCGCATTGCCTTTCGCCCGACTGCGACCGCGCCCGACACGTGTCCACACTGCTTCCGATCGACTCTAGAACGACGCGCATTGCCTTTTGCTCGACTGTGACCGTGCCTAACACGTGTCCCCACGGCCTCTGATCAACTGCGGGAGGCCATCCAACGCCTCCTGCTTCACTCGGACGATGCTCGTATCAAGTCCACTTTGCCACCGATCGACTCTGGAACGACGCGCATTGCCTTTTGCTCGACTGTGACCGTGCACAACACGAGTCCCCACCGCCTCTGATCGACTCCGGGACGACGCGCATTGCCTTTTACTCGACTGTGACCGTGCCCAACCAGCGTCCCTACTGCCTCCGATCGACTCTGAAACGACGCGCATCGCCTTTTGCTCGACTGTGACTGTGCCCAACACGTGTCCCTACTGCCTCCGATCGACTTTGAAACGACGCGCATCGCCTTTTACTCAACTGTGACCGTGCCCAACCAGTGTCCCCACTGCCTTCGATCGACTCTGGAACGACGCGCATTGCCTTTTGCTCGACTGTGACCGTGCCCAACACGTGTCCCTACTGCCTCTGATCGACTCTGGAACGACGCGCATTGCCTTTTACTCGACTGTGACCGCGCCCAACCAGTGTCCCTACTGCCTCTGATCGACTCCGGAACGACGCGCATTGCCTTTTACTCGACTGTGACCGCGCCCAACCAGTGTCCCTACTGCCTCCGATCGACTCTGAAACGACGCGCATTGCCTCTTGCTTGACTGTGACCGTGCCCAACCAGCGTCCCTGCTGCCACCGATCGACTTTGGAACGACGCGCATCGCTTTTTGCTCGACTGTGACTGTGCCCAACACGTGTCCCTACTGCCTTTGATCGACTCTCGAACGACGCGCATTGCCTTTTACTCGACTGTGACCGCGCCCAACCAGTGTCCCTACTGCCTCCGATCGACTTTGGAACGACGCGCATTGCCTTTTGCTCGACTGTGACCGTGCCCAACACGAGTCCCCACCGCCTCTGATCGACTCCGGGACGACGCGCATTGCCTATCGCCCGACTAAACCGCGCCCGACACGTGTCCACACTGCCTCCGATCGACTCTAGAACGACGCGCATTGCCTTTTGCTCGACTGTGACCGTGCCCAACACGTGTCCCCACGGCCTCTGATCAACTGCGGAAGGCCATCCAACACCTCCTGCTCCACTCTAACGATGCTCGTGCCGAATCCCTACTGCCACCGTTCGACTCTGGGACGACGCGCATTGCCTTTTGCTTGACTGTGACTGTGCCCGACACGTGTCCCTACTGCCTCCGATCGACTGCCGGACGACGCGCATTGCCTTTTGCTCGACTGTTACCTTGCACAACCAGTGTCCCTACTGCCTACGATCGACTTTGGAACGCCGCGCATTGCCTATTGCTCGACCGTGACCGTGCCCAACCAGTGTCCCTACTGCCTCCGATCGACTCTGAAACGACGCGCATCGCCTTTTGCTCGACTGTGACTGTGCCCAACACGTGTCCCTACTGCCTCCGATCATCTTTGGAACGACGCGCATCGCCTTTTACTCAACTGTGACCGTGCCCAACCGGTGTCCCTACTGCCTTCGATCGACTCTGGAACGACGCGCATTGCCTTCTGCTCGACTGTGACCGTGCCCAACACGTGTCCCTACTGCCTCTGATCGACTCTGGAACGACGCGCATTGCCTTTTACTCGACTGTGACCGCGCCCAACCAGTGTCCCTTCTGCCTCTGATCGACTCTGGAACGACGCGCATTGCCTTTTACTCGACTGTGACCGCGCCCAACCAGTGTCCCTACTGCCTCTGATCGACTCTGGAACGACGCGCATTGCCTTTTACTCGACTGTGACCGCGCCCAACCAGTGTCCCTACTGCCTCTGATCGACTCTGGAACGACGCGCATTGCCTTTTACTCGACTGTGACCGCGCCCAACCAGTGTCCCTACTGCCTCTGATCGACTCTGGAACGACGCGCATCGCCTTTTACTCAACTGTGACCGTGCCCAACCAGTGTCCCTACTGCCTTTGATCGACTCTGGAACGACGCGCATTGCCTTTTGCTCGACTGTGACCGTGCCCAACCAGTGTCCCTACTGCCACCGATCGACTCTGGAACGACGCGCATCGCCTTTTGCTCCAATGTGACTGTGCCCAACACGTGTCCCTACTGCCTCTGATCGACTCTGGAACGACGCGCATTGCCTTTTACTCGACTGTGACCGCGCCCAACCTGTGTCCCTACTGCCTCCGATCGACTCTGGGACGGCGCGCATTGCCTTTCGCTCGACTGTGACCGTGCCCGACACGTGTCCCCACTGCCTCCAAAAGACTCTGGAACGACGCGCATCGGCTTTTGCTCGACTGTGACCGTGCCCGACACGTGTCCCTACTGCCTCCGATCGACTCTGGAACGACGCGCATTGCCTTTTGCTCGACTGTGACCGTGCCCGACCAGTGTCCCTACTGCCACCGATCGACTTAGGAACGACGCGCATCGCCTTTTGCTCGACTGTGACCGTGCCCAACACGAGTCCCCACCGCCTCTGATCGACTCCGGGACGACGCGCATTGCCTTTCGCCCGACTGCGACCGCGCCCGACACGTGTCCACACTGCCTCCGATCGACTCTAGAACGACGCGCATTGCCTTTTGCTCGACTGTGACCGTGCCTAACACGTGTCCCCACGGCCTCTGATCAACTGCGGGAGGCCATCCAACACCTCCTGCTCCACTCTAACGATGCTCGTGCCGAATCCCTACTGCCACCGTTCGACTCTGGGACGACGCGCATTGCCTTGTGCTCGACTGTGACCGTGCCCAACACGAGTCCCCACCGCCTCTGATCGACTCCGGGACGACGCGCATTGCCTTTCGCCCGACTGCGACCGCGCCCGACACGTGTCCACACTGCTTCCGATCGACTCTAGAACGACGCGCATCGCCTTTTGCTCGACTGTGACCGTGCCTAACACGTGTCCCCACGGCCTCTGATCAACTGCGGGAGGCCATCCAACGCCTCCTGCTTCACTCAGACGATGCTCGTGTCAAGTCCACTTTGCCACCGATCGACTCTGGAACGACGCGCATTGCCTTTTGCTCGACTGTGACCGTGCACAACACGAGTCCCCACCGCCTCTGATCGACTCCGGGACGACGCGCATTGCCTTTTACTCGAGTGTGACCGTGCCCAACCAGTGTCCCTACTGCCTCCGATCGACTCTGAAACGACGCGCATCGCCTCTTGCTCGACTGTGACTGTGCCCAACACGTGTCCCTACTGCCTCCGATCGACTTTGAAACGACGCGCATCGCCTTTTACTCAACTGTGACCGTGCCCAACCAGTGTCCCCACTGCCTTCGATCGACTCTGGAACGACGCGCATTGCCTTTTGCTCGACTGTGACCGTGCCCAACACGTGTCCCTACTGCCTCTGATCGACTCTGGAACGACGCGCATTGCCTTTTACTCGACTGTGACCGCGCCCAACCAGTGTCCCTACTGCCTCTGATCGACTCCGGAACGACGCGCATTGCCTTTTACTCGACTGTGACCGCGCCCAACACGTGTCCCCACAGCCTCTGATCAACTGCGGAAGGCCATCCAACACCTCCTGCTCCACTCTAACGATGCTCGTGCCGAATCCCTACTGCCACCGTTCGACACTGGGACGACGCGCATTGCCTTTTGCTCGACTGTGACTGTGCCCGACTAGTGTCCCTACTGCCTTCGATCGACTCTGGAACGACGCGCATTGCCTTTTGCTCGACTGTGACCGTGCCCAACCAGTGTCCCTACTGCTGCCGATCGACTTTGGAACGACGCGCATTGCCTTTTGCTCGACTGTGACCGTGCCCAACACGTGTCCCTACTGCCTTCGATCGACTCTGGAACGACGCGCATTGCCTTTTGCTCGACTGTGACCGTGCCCAACCAGTGTCCCTACTGCCTCCGATCGACTTTGGAACGACGCGCATTGCCTTTTGCTCGACTGCGACCGTGCCCAACACGTGTCCCTACTGCCTCCGATCGACTCTGGAACGACGCGCATTGCCTTTTGCTCGACTGTGACCGCGCCCAACCAGTGTCCCTACTGCCTCCGATCGACTTTGGAACGACGCGCATTGCCTTTTGCTTGACTGTGACCGTGCCCAACACGAGTCCCCACCGCCTCTGATCGACTCCGGGACGACGCGCATTGCCTTTCGCCCGACTGCGACCGCGCCCGACACGTGTCCACACTGCTTCCGATCGACTCTAGAACGACGCGCATTGCCTTTTGCTCGACTGTGACCGTGCCCAACACGTGTCCCTACTGCCTCTGATCGACTCTGGAACGACGCGCATTGCCTTTTACTCGACTGTGACCGCGCCCAACCAGTGTCCCTACTGCCTCTGATCGACTCCGGAACGACGCGCATTGCCTTTTACTCGACTGTGACCGCGCCCAACCAGTGTCCCTACTGCCTCCGATCGACTCTGAAACGACGCGCATTGCCTCTTGCTCGACTGTGACCGTGCCCAACCAGCGTCCCTGCTGCCACCGATCGACTTTGGAACGACGCGCATCGCTTTTTGCGCGGCTGTGACTGTGCCCAACACGTGTCCCTACTGCCTTTGATCGACTCTAGAACGACGCGCATTGCCTTTTACTCGACTGTGACCGCGCCCAACCAGTGTCCCTACTGCCTCCGATCGACTTTGGAACGACGCGCATTGCCTTTTGCTCGACTGTGACCGTGCCCGACACGAGTCCCCACCGCCTCTGATCGACTCCGGGACGACGCGCATTGCCTATCGCCCGACTAAACCGCGCCCGACACGTGTCCACACTGCCTCCGATCGACTCTAGAACGACGCGCATTGCCTTTTGCTCGACTGTGACCGTGCACAACACGAGTCCCCACCGCCTCTGATCGACTCCGGGACGACGCGCATTGCCTTTTACTCGACTGTGACCGCGCCCAACCAGTGTCCCTACTGCCTCCGATCGACTTTGGAACGACGCGCATTGCCTTTTGCTCGACTGTGACCGTGCCCAACACGAGTCCCCACCGCCTCTGATCGACTCCGGGACGACGCGCATTGCCTATCGCCCGACTAAACCGCGCCCGACACGTGTCCACACTGCCTCCGATCGACTCTAGAACGACGCGCATTGCCTTTTGATCGACTGTGACCGTGCCCAACACGTGTCCCCACGGCCTCTGATCAACTGCGGGAGGCCATCCAACACCTCCTGCTCCACTCTAACGATGCTCGTGCCGAATCCCTACTGCCACCGTTCGACTCTGGGACGACGCGCATTGCCTTGTGCTCGACTGTGACCGTGCCCAACACGAGTCCCCACCGCCTCTGATCGACTCCGGGACGACGCGCATTGCCTTTCGCCCGACTGCGACCGCGCCCGACACGTGTCCACACTGCTTCCGATCGACTCTAGAACGACGCGCATTGCCTTTTGCTCGACTGTGACCGTGCCTAACACGTGTCCCCACGGCCTCTGATCAACTGCGGGAGGCCATCCAACGCCTCCTGCTTCACTCGGACGATGCTCGTATCAAGTCCACTTTGCCACCGATCGACTCTGGAACGACGCGCATTGCCTTTTGCTCGACTGTGACCGTGCACAACACGAGTCCCCACCGCCTCTGATCGACTCCGGGACGACGCGCATTGCCTTTTACTCGACTGTGACCGTGCCCAACCAGCGTCCCTACTGCCTCCGATCGACTCTGAAACGACGCGCATCGCCTTTTGCTCGACTGTGACTGTGCCCAACACGTGTCCCTACTGCCTCCGATCGACTTTGAAACGACGCGCATCGCCTTTTACTCAACTGTGACCGTGCCCAACCAGTGTCCCCACTGCCTTCGATCGACTCTGGAACGACGCGCATTGCCTTTTGCTCGACTGTGACCGTGCCCAACACGTGTCCCTACTGCCTCTGATCGACTCTGGAACGACGCGCATTGCCTTTTACTCGACTGTGACCGCGCCCAACCAGTGTCCCTACTGCCTCTGATCGACTCCGGAACGACGCGCATTGCCTTTTACTCGACTGTGACCGCGCCCAACCAGTGTCCCTACTGCCTCCGATCGACTCTGAAACGACGCGCATTGCCTCTTGCTTGACTGTGACCGTGCCCAACCAGCGTCCCTGCTGCCACCGATCGACTTTGGAACGACGCGCATCGCTTTTTGCTCGACTGTGACTGTGCCCAACACGTGTCCCTACTGCCTTTGATCGACTCTCGAACGACGCGCATTGCCTTTTACTCGACTGTGACCGCGCCCAACCAGTGTCCCTACTGCCTCCGATCGACTTTGGAACGACGCGCATTGCCTTTTGCTCGACTGTGACCGTGCCCAACACGAGTCCCCACCGCCTCTGATCGACTCCGGGACGACGCGCATTGCCTATCGCCCGACTAAACCGCGCCCGACACGTGTCCACACTGCCTCCGATCGACTCTAGAACGACGCGCATTGCCTTTTGCTCGACTGTGACCGTGCCCAACACGTGTCCCCACGGCCTCTGATCAACTGCGGAAGGCCATCCAACACCTCCTGCTCCACTCTAACGATGCTCGTGCCGAATCCCTACTGCCACCGTTCGACTCTGGGACGACGCGCATTGCCTTTTGCTTGACTGTGACTGTGCCCGACACGTGTCCCTACTGCCTCCGATCGACTGCCGGACGACGCGCATTGCCTTTTGCTCGACTGTTACCTTGCACAACCAGTGTCCCTACTGCCTACGATCGACTTTGGAACGCCGCGCATTGCCTATTGCTCGACCGTGACCGTGCCCAACCAGTGTCCCTACTGCCTCCGATCGACTCTGAAACGACGCGCATCGCCTTTTGCTCGACTGTGACTGTGCCCAACACGTGTCCCTACTGCCTCCGATCGACTTTGGAACGACGCGCATCGCCTTTTACTCAACTGTGACCGTGCCCAACCGGTGTCCCTACTGCCTTCGATCGACTCTGGAACGACGCGCATTGCCTTCTGCTCGACTGTGACCGTGCCCAACACGTGTCCCTACTGCCTCTGATCGACTCTGGAACGACGCGCATTGCCTTTTACTCGACTGTGACCGCGCCCAACCAGTGTCCCTTCTGCCTCTGATCGACTCTGGAACGACGCGCATTGCCTTTTACTCGACTGTGACCGCGCCCAACCAGTGTCCCTACTGCCTCTGATCGACTCTGGAACGACGCGCATTGCCTTTTACTCGACTGTGACCGCGCCCAACCAGTGTCCCTACTGCCTCTGATCGACTCTGGAACGACGCGCATTGCCTTTTACTCGACTGTGACCGCGCCCAACCAGTGTCCCTACTGCCTCTGATCGACTCTGGAACGACGCGCATCGCCTTTTACTCAACTGTGACCGTGCCCAACCAGTGTCCCTACTGCCTTTGATCGACTCTGGAACGACGCGCATTGCCTTTTGCTCGACTGTGACCGTGCCCAACCAGTGTCGCTACTGCCTCCGATCGACTCTGAAACGACGCGCATCGCCTTTTGCTCGACTGTGACTGTGCCCAACACGTGTCCCTACTGCCTCCGATCGACTTTGAAACGACGCGCATCGCCTTTTACTCAACTGTGACCGTGCCCAACCAGTGTCCCCACTGCCTTCGATCGACTCTGGAACGACGCGCATTGCCTTTTGCTCGACTGTGACCGTGCCCAACACGTGTCCCTACTGCCTCTGATCGACTCTGGAACGACGCGCATTGCCTTTTACTCGACTGTGACCGCGCCCAACCAGTGTCCCTACTGCCTCTGATCGACTCCGGAACGACGCGCATTGCCTTTTACTCGACTGTGACCGCGCCCAACCAGTGTCCCTACTGCCTCCGATCGACTCTGAAACGACGCGCATTGCCTCTTGCTCGACTGTGACCGTGCCCAACCAGCGTCCCTGCTGCCACCGATCGACTTTGGAACGACGCGCATCGCTTTTTGCGCGGCTGTGACTGTGCCCAACACGTGTCCCTACTGCCTTTGATCGACTCTAGAACGACGCGCATTGCCTTTTACTCGACTGTGACCGCGCCCAACCAGTGTCCCTACTGCCTCCGATCGACTTTGGAACGACGCGCATTGCCTTTTGCTCGACTGTGACCGTGCCCGACACGAGTCCCCACCGCCTCTGATCGACTCCGGGACGACGCGCATTGCCTATCGCCCGACTAAACCGCGCCCGACACGTGTCCACACTGCCTCCGATCGACTCTAGAACGACGCGCATTGCCTTTTGCTCGACTGTGACCGTGCCCAACACGTGTCCCCACGGCCTCTGATCAACTGCGGGAGGCCATCCAACACCTCCTGCTCCACTCTAACGATGCTCGTGCCGAATCCCTACTGCCACCGTTCGACTCTGGGACGACGCGCATTGCCTTGTGCTTGACTGTGACCGTGCCCAACCAGTGTCCCCACTGCCTCCGATCGACTCTGAAACGACGCGCATCGCCTTTTGCTCGACTGTGACTGTGCCCAACACGTGTCCCTACAGCCTTTGATCGACTCTGGAACGACGCGCGTTGCCTTTTGCTCGACTGTGATCGTGCCCAACCAGTGTCCCTACTGCCTTCGATCGACTCTGGAACGACGCGCATTGCCTTTTGCTCGACTGTGACCGTGCCCTACCAGTGTCCCTACTGCCTCCGATCGACTTTGGAACGACGCGCATTGCCTTTTGCTCGACTGCGACCGTGCCCAACACGTGTCCCTACTGCCTCCGATCGACTCTGGAACGACGCGCATTGCCTTTTGCTCGACTGTGACCGCGCCCAACCAGTGTCCCTACTGCCTCCGATCGACTTTGGAACGACGCGCATTGCCTTTTGCTTGACTGTGACCGTGCCCAACACGAGTCCCCACCGCCTCTGATCGACTCAAGGACGACGCGCATTGCCTTTCGCCCGACTGCGACCGCGCCCGACACGTGTCCACACTGCTTCCGATCGACTCTAGAACGACGCGCATTGCCTTTTGCTCGACTGTGACTGTGCCTAACACGTGTCCCCACGGCCTCTGATCAACTGCGGGAGGCCATCCAACGCCTCCTGCTTCACTCAGACGATGCTCGTGTCAAGTCCACTTTGCCACCGATCGACTCTGGAACAACGCGCATTGCCTTTTGCTCGACTGTGACCGTGCACAACACGAGTCCCCACCGCCTCTGATCGACTCCGGGACGACGCGCATTGCCTTTTACTCGACTGTGACCGTGCCCAACCAGTGTCCCTACTGCCTCCGATCGACTCTGAAACGACGCGCATCGCCTTTTGCTCGACTGTGACTGTGCCCAACACGTGTCCCTACTGCCTCCGATCGACTTTGAAACGACGCGCATCGCCTTTTACTCAACTGTGACCGTGCCCAACCAGTGTCCCCACTGCCTTCGATCGACTCTAGAACGACGCGCATTGCCTTTTGCTCGACTGTGACCGTGCCCAACACGTGTCCCCACGGCCTCTGATCAACTGCGGGAGGCCATCCAACACCTCCTGCTCCACTCTAACGATGCTCGTGCCGAATCCCTACTGCCACCGTTCGACTCTGGGACGACGCGCATTGCCTTGTGCTCGACTGTGACCGTGCCCAACACGAGTCCCCACCGCCTCTGATCGACTCCGGGACGACGCGCATTGCCTTTCGCCCGACTGCGACCGCGCCCGACACGTGTCCACACTGCTTCCGATCGACTCTAGAACGACGCGCATTGCCTTTTGCTCGACTGTGACCGTGCCTAACACGTGTCCCCACGGCCTCTGATCAACTGCGGGAGGCCATCCAACGCCTCCTGCTTCACTCAGACGATGCTCGTGTCAAGTCCACTTTGCCACCGATCGACTCTGGAACGACGCGCATTGCCTTTTGCTCGACTGTGACCGTGCACAACACGAGTCCCCACCGCCTCTGATCGACTCCGGGACGACGCGCATTGCCTTTTACTCGACTGTGACCGCGCCCAACCAGTGTCCCTACTGCCTCCGATCGACTTTGGAACGACGCGCATTGCCTTTTGCTCGACTGTGACCGTGCCCAACACGAGTCCCCACCGCCTCTGATCGACTCCGGGACGACGCGCATTGCCTATCGCCCGACTAAACCGCGCCCGACACGTGTCCACACTGCCTCCGATCGACTCTAGAACGACGCGCATTGCCTTTTGATCGACTGTGACCGTGCCCAACACGTGTCCCCACGGCCTCTGATCAACTGCGGGAGGCCATCCAACACCTCCTGCTCCACTCTAACGATGCTCGTGCCGAATCCCTACTGCCACCGTTCGACTCTGGGACGACGCGCATTGCCTTTTGCTCGACTGTGACCGTGCCCAACACGAGTCCCCACCGCCTCTGATCGACTCCGGGACGACGCGCATTGCCTTTCGCCCGACTGCGACCGCGCCCGACACGTGTCCACACTGCTTCCGATCGACTCTAGAACGACGCGCATTGCCTTTTGCTCGACTGTGACCGTGCCTAACACGTGTCCCCACGGCCTCTGATCAACTGCGGGAGGCCATCCAACGCCTCCTGCTTCACTCGGACGATGCTCGTATCAAGTCCACTTTGCCACCGATCGACTCTGGAACGACGCGCATTGCCTTTTGCTCGACTGTGACCGTGCACAACACGAGTCCCCACCGCCTCTGATCGACTCCGGGACGACGCGCATTGCCTTTTACTCGACTGTGACCGTGCCCAACCAGCGTCCCTACTGCCTCCGATCGACTCTGAAACGACGCGCATCGCCTTTTGCTCGACTGTGACTGTGCCCAACACGTGTCCCTACTGCCTCCGATCGACTTTGAAACGACGCGCATCGCCTTTTACTCAACTGTGACCGTGCCCAACCAGTGTCCCCACTGCCTTCGATCGACTCTGGAACGACGCGCATTGCCTTTTGCTCGACTGTGACCGTGCCCAACACGTGTCCCTACTGCCTCTGATCGACTCTGGAACGACGCGCATCGCCTTTTACTCGACTGTGACCGCGCCCAACCAGTGTCCCTACTGCCTCTGATCGACTCCGGAACGACGCGCATTGCCTTTTACTCGACTGTGACCGCGCCCAACCAGTGTCCCTACTGCCTCCGATCGACTCTGAAACGACGCGCATTGCCTCTTGCTTGACTGTGACCGTGCCCAACCAGCGTCCCTGCTGCCACCGATCGACTTTGGAACGACGCGCATCGCTTTTTGCTCGACTGTGACTGTGCCCAACACGTGTCCCTACTGCCTTTGATCGACTCTCGAACGACGCGCATTGCCTTTTACTCGACTGTGACCGCGCCCAACCAGTGTCCCTACTGCCTCCGATCGACTTTGGAACGACGCGCATTGCCTTTTGCTCGACTGTGACCGTGCCCAACACGAGTCCCCACCGCCTCTGATCGACTCCGGGACGACGCGCATTGCCTATCGCCCGACTAAACCGCGCCCGACACGTGTCCACACTGCCTCCGATCGACTCTAGAACGACGCGCATTGCCTTTTGCTCGACTGTGACCGTGCCCAACACGTGTCCCCACGGCCTCTGATCAACTGCGGAAGGCCATCCAACACCTCCTGCTCCACTCTAACGATGCTCGTGCCGAATCCCTACTGCCACCGTTCGACTCTGGGACGACGCGCATTGCCTTTTGCTTGACTGTGACTGTGCCCGACACGTGTCCCTACTGCCTCCGATCGACTGCCGGACGACGCGCATTGCCTTTTGCTCGACTGTTACCTTGCACAACCAGTGTCCCTACTGCCTACGATCGACTTTGGAACGCCGCGCATTGCCTATTGCTCGACCGTGACCGTGCCCAACCAGTGTCCCTACTGCCTCCGATCGACTCTGAAACGACGCGCATCGCCTTTTGCTCGACTGTGACTGTGCCCAACACGTGTCCCTACTGCCTCCGATCATCTTTGGAACGACGCGCATCGCCTTTTACTCAACTGTGACCGTGCCCAACCGGTGTCCCTACTGCCTTCGATCGACTCTGGAACGACGCGCATTGCCTTCTGCTCGACTGTGACCGTGCCCAACACGTGTCCCTACTGCCTCTGATCGACTCTGGAACGACGCGCATTGCCTTTTACTCGACTGTGACCGCGCCCTACCAGTGTCCCTTCTGCCTCTGATCGACTCTGGAACGACGCGCATTGCCTTTTACTCGACTGTGACCGCGCCCAACCAGTGTCCCTACTGCCTCTGATCGACTCTGGAACGACGCGCATTGCCTTTTACTCGACTGTGACCGCGCCCAACCAGTGTCCCTACTGCCTCTGATCGACTCTGGAACGACGCGCATTGCCTTTTACTCGACTGTGACCGCGCCCAACCAGTGTCCCTACTGCCTCTGATCGACTCTGGAACGACGCGCATCGCCTTTTACTCAACTGTGACCGTGCCCAACCAGTGTCCCTACTGCCTTTGATCGACTCTGGAACGACGCGCATTGCCTTTTGCTCGACTGTGACCGTGCCCAACCAGTGTCCCTACTGCCACCGATCGACTCTGGAACGACGCGCATCGCCTTTTGCTCCAATGTGACTGTGCCCAACACGTGTCCCTACTGCCTCTGATCGACTCTGGAACGACGCGCATTGCCTTTTACTCGACTGTGACCGCGCCCAACCTGTGTCCCTACTGCCTCCGATCGACTCTGGGACGGCGCGCATTGCCTTTCGCTCGACTGTGACCGTGCCCGACACGTGTCCCCACTGCCTCCAAAAGACTCTGGAACGACGCGCATCGGCTTTTGCTCGACTGTGACCGTGCCCGACACGTGTCCCTACTGCCTCCGATCGACTCTGGAACGACGCGCATTGCCTTTTGCTCGACTGTGACCGTGCCCGACCAGTGTCCCTACTGCCACCGATCGACTTAGGAACGACGCGCATCGCCTTTTGCTCGACTGTGACCGTGCCCAACACGAGTCCCCACCGCCTCTGATCGACTCCGGGACGACGCGCATTGCCTTTCGCCCGACTGCGACCGCGCCCGACACGTGTCCACACTGCCTCCGATCGACTCTAGAACGACGCGCATTGCCTTTTGCTCGACTGTGACCGTGCCTAACACGTGTCCCCACGGCCTCTGATCAACTGCGGGAGGCCATCCAACACCTCCTGCTCCACTCTAACGATGCTCGTGCCGAATCCCTACTGCCACCGTTCGACTCTGGGACGACGCGCATTGCCTTGTGCTCGACTGTGACCGTGCCCAACACGAGTCCCCACCGCCTCTGATCGACTCCGGGACGACGCGCATTGCCTTTCGCCCGACTGCGACCGCGCCCGACACGTGTCCACACTGCTTCCGATCGACTCTAGAACGACGCGCATCGCCTTTTGCTCGACTGTGACCGTGCCTAACACGTGTCCCCACGGCCTCTGATCAACTGCGGGAGGCCATCCAACGCCTCCTGCTTCACTCAGACGATGCTCGTGTCAAGTCCACTTTGCCACCGATCGACTCTGGAACGACGCGCATTGCCTTTTGCTCGACTGTGACCGTGCACAACACGAGTCCCCACCGCCTCTGATCGACTCCGGGACGACGCGCATTGCCTTTTACTCGAGTGTGACCGTGCCCAACCAGTGTCCCTACTGCCTCCGATCGACTCTGAAACGACGCGCATCGCCTCTTGCTCGACTGTGACTGTGCCCAACACGTGTCCCTACTGCCTCCGATCGACTTTGAAACGACGCGCATCGCCTTTTACTCAACTGTGACCGTGCCCAACCAGTGTCCCCACTGCCTTCGATCGACTCTGGAACGACGCGCATTGCCTTTTGCTCGACTGTGACCGTGCCCAACACGTGTCCCTACTGCCTCTGATCGACTCTGGAACGACGCGCATTGCCTTTTACTCGACTGTGACCGCGCCCAACCAGTGTCCCTACTGCCTCTGATCGACTCCGGAACGACGCGCATTGCCTTTTACTCGACTGTGACCGCGCCCAACACGTGTCCCCACAGCCTCTGATCAACTGCGGAAGGCCATCCAACACCTCCTGCTCCACTCTAACGATGCTCGTGCCGAATCCCTACTGCCACCGTTCGACACTGGGACGACGCGCATTGCCTTTTGCTCGACTGTGACTGTGCCCGACTAGTGTCCCTACTGCCTTCGATCGACTCTGGAACGACGCGCATTGCCTTTTGCTCGACTGTGACCGTGCCCAACCAGTGTCCCTACTGCTGCCGATCGACTTTGGAACGACGCGCATTGCCTTTTGCTCGACTGTGACCGTGCCCAACACGTGTCCCTACTGCCTTCGATCGACTCTGGAACGACGCGCATTGCCTTTTGCTCGACTGTGACCGTGCCCAACCAGTGTCCCTACTGCCTCCGATCGACTTTGGAACGACGCGCATTGCCTTTTGCTCGACTGCGACCGTGCCCAACACGTGTCCCTACTGCCTCCGATCGACTCTGGAACGACGCGCATTGCCTTTTGCTCGACTGTGACCGCGCCCAACCAGTGTCCCTACTGCCTCCGATCGACTTTGGAACGACGCGCATTGCCTTTTGCTTGACTGTGACCGTGCCCAACACGAGTCCCCACCGCCTCTGATCGACTCCGGGACGACGCGCATTGCCTTTCGCCCGACTGCGACCGCGCCCGACACGTGTCCACACTGCTTCCGATCGACTCTAGAACGACGCGCATTGCCTTTTGCTCGACTGTGACTGTGCCTAACACGTGTCCCCACGGCCTCTGATCAACTGCGGGAGGCCATCCAACGCCTCCTGCTTCACTCAGACGATGCTCGTGTCAAGTCCACTTTGCCACCGATCGACTCTGGAACGACGCGCATTGCCTTTTGCTCGACTGTGACCGTGCACAACACGAGTCCCCACCGCCTCTGATCGACTCCGGGACGACGCGCATTGCCTTTTACTCGACTGTGACCGTGCCCAACCAGTGTCCCTACTGCCTCCGATCGACTCTGAAACGACGCGCATCGCCTTTTGCTCGACTGTGACTGTGCCCAACACGTGTCCCTACTGCCTCCGATCGACTTTGAAACGACGCGCATCGCCTTTTACTCAACTGTGACCGTGCCCAACCAGTGTCCCCACTGCCTTCGATCGACTCTGGAACGACGCGCATTGCCTTTTGCTCGACTGTGACCGTGCCCAACACGTGTCCCTACTGCCTCTGATCGACTCTGGAACGACGCGCATTGCCTTTTACTCGACTGTGACCGCGCCCAACCAGTGTCCCTACTGCCTCTGATCGACTCCGGAACGACGCGCATTGCCTTTTACTCGACTGTGACCGCGCCCAACCAGTGTCCCTACTGCCTCCGATCGACTCTGAAACGACGCGCATTGCCTCTTGCTCGACTGTGACCGTGCCCAACCAGCGTCCCTGCTGCCACCGATCGACTTTGGAACGACGCGCATCGCTTTTTGCGCGGCTGTGACTGTGCCCAACACGTGTCCCTACTGCCTTTGATCGACTCTAGAACGACGCGCATTGCCTTTTACTCGACTGTGACCGCGCCCAACCAGTGTCCCTACTGCCTCCGATCGACTTTGGAACGACGCGCATTGCCTTTTGCTCGACTGTGACCGTGCCCGACACGAGTCCCCACCGCCTCTGATCGACTCCGGGACGACGCGCATTGCCTATCGCCCGACTAAACCGCGCCCGACACGTGTCCACACTGCCTCCGATCGACTCTAGAACGACGCGCATTGCCTTTTGCTCGACTGTGACCGTGCCCAACACGTGTCCCCACGGCCTCTGATCAACTGCGGGAGGCCATCCAACACCTCCTGCTCCACTCTAACGATGCTCGTGCCGAATCCCTACTGCCACCGTTCGACTCTGGGACGACGCGCATTGCCTTGTGCTTGACTGTGACCGTGCCCAACCAGTGTCCCCACTGCCTCCGATCGACTCTGAAACGACGCGCATCGCCTTTTGCTCGACTGTGACTGTGCCCAACACGTGTCCCTACTGCCTTTGATCGACTCTGGAACGACGCGCGTTGCCTTTTGCTCGACTGTGATCGTGCCCAACCAGTGTCCCTACTGCCTTCGATCGACTCTGGAACGACGCGCATTGCCTTTTGCTCGACTGTGACCGTGCCCTACCAGTGTCCCTACTGCCTCTGATCGACTCTGGAACGACGCGCATTGCCTTTTACTCGACTGTGACCGCGCCCAACCAGTGTCCCTACTGCCTCTGATCGACTCTGGAACGACGCGCATTGCCTTTTACTCGACTGTGACCGCGCCCAACCAGTGTCCCTACTGCCTCTGATCGACTCTGGAACGACGCGCATTGCCTTTTACTCGACTGTGACCGCGCCCAACCAGTGTCCCTACTGCCTCTGATCGACTCTGGAACGACGCGCATCGCCTTTTACTCAACTGTGACCGTGCCCAACCAGTGTCCCTACTGCCTTTGATCGACTCTGGAACGACGCGCATTGCCTTTTGCTCGACTGTGACCGTGCCCAACCAGTGTCCCTACTGCCACCGATCGACTCTGGAACGACGCGCATCGCCTTTTGCTCCAATGTGACTGTGCCCAACACGTGTCCCTACTGCCTCTGATCGACTCTGGAACGACGCGCATTGCCTTTTACTCGACTGTGACCGCGCCCAACCTGTGTCCCTACTGCCTCCGATCGACTCTGGGACGGCGCGCATTGCCTTTCGCTCGACTGTGACCGTGCCCGACACGTGTCCCCACTGCCTCCAAAAGACTTTGGAACGACGCGCATCGGCTTTTGCTCGACTGTGACCGTGCCCGACACGTGTCCCTACTGCCTCCGATCGACTCTGGAACGACGCGCATTGCCTTTTGCTCGACTGTGACCGTGCCCGACCAGTGTCCCTACTGCCACCGATCGACTTAGGAACGACGCGCATCGCCTTTTGCTCGACTGTGACCGTGCCCAACACGAGTCCCCACCGCCTCTGATCGACTCCGGGACGACGCGCATTGCCTTTCGCCCGACTGCGACCGCGCCCGACACGTGTCCACACTGCCTCCGATCGACTCTAGAACGACGCGCATTGCCTTTTGCTCGACTGTGACCGTGCCTAACACGTGTCCCCACGGCCTCTGATCAACTGCGGGAGGCCATCCAACACCTCCTGCTCCACTCTAACGATGCTCGTGCCGAATCCCTACTGCCACCGTTCGACTCTGGGACGACGCGCATTGCCTTGTGCTCGACTGTGACCGTGCCCAACACGAGTCCCCACCGCCTCTGATCGACTCCGGGACGACGCGCATTGCCTTTCGCCCGACTGCGACCGCGCCCGACACGTGTCCACACTGCTTCCGATCGACTCTAGAACGACGCGCATCGCCTTTTGCTCGACTGTGACCGTGCCTAACACGTGTCCCCACGGCCTCTGATCAACTGCGGGAGGCCATCCAACGCCTCCTGCTTCACTCAGACGATGCTCGTGTCAAGTCCACTTTGCCACCGATCGACTCTGGAACGACGCGCATTGCCTTTTGCTCGACTGTGACCGTGCACAACACGAGTCCCCACCGCCTCTGATCGACTCCGGGACGACGCGCATTGCCTTTTACTCGAGTGTGACCGTGCCCAACCAGTGTCCCTACTGCCTCCGATCGACTCTGAAACGACGCGCATCGCCTTTTGCTCGACTGTGACTGTGCCCAACACGTGTCCCTACTGCCTCCGATCGACTTTGAAACGACGCGCATCGCCTTTTACTCAACTGTGACCGTGCCCAACCAGTGTCCCCACTGCCTTCGATCGACTCTGGAACGACGCGCATTGCCTTTTGCTCGACTGTGACCGCGCCCAACCAGTGTCCCTACTGCCTCTGATCGACTCCGGAACGACGCGCATTGCCTTTTACTCGACTGTGACCGCGCCCAACCAGTGTCCCTACTGCCACCGTTCGACTCTGGGACGACGCGCATTGCCTTGTGCTTGACTGTGACCGTGCCCAACCAGTGTCCCCACTGCCTCCGATCGACTCTGAAACGACGCGCATCGCCTTTTGCTCGACTGTGACTGTGCCCAACACGTGTCCCTACTGCCTTTGATCGACTCTGGAACGACGCGCGTTGCCTTTTGCTCGACTGTGATCGTGCCCAACCAGTGTCCCTACTGCCTTCGATCGACTCTGGAACGACGCGCATTGCCTTTTGCTCGACTGTGACCGTGCCCTACCAGTGTCCCTACTGCCTCCGATCGACTTTGGAACGACGCGCATTGCCTTTTGCTCGACTGCGACCGTGCCCGACACGTGTCCCTACTGCCTCCGATCGACTCTGGAACGACGCGCATTGCCTTTTGCTCGACTGTGACCGTGCCCAACACGTGTCCCTACTGCCTTCGATCGACTCTGGAACGACGCGCATTGCCTTTTGCTCGACTGTGACCGTGCCCAACCAGTGTCCCTACTGCCTCCGATCGACTTTGGAACGACGCGCATTGCCTTTTGCTCGACTGTGACCGTGCCCAACACGTGTCCCTACTGCCTTCGATCGACTCTGGAACGACGCGCATTGCCTTTTGCTCGACTGTGACCGTGCCCAACCAGTGTCCCTACTGCCTCCGATCGACTTTGGAACGACGCGCATTGCCTTTTGCTCGACTGCGACCGTGCCCAACACGTGTCCCTACTGCCTCCGATCGACTCTGGAACGACGCGCATTGCCTTTTGCTCGACTGTGACCGCGCCCAACCAGTGTCCCTACTGCCTCCGATCGACTTTGGAACGACGCGCATTGCCTTTTGCTTGACTGTGACCGTGCCCAACACGAGTCCCCACCGCCTCTGATCGACTCAAGGACGACGCGCATTGCCTTTCGCCCGACTGCGACCGCGCCCGACACGTGTCCACACTGCTTCCGATCGACTCTAGAACGACGCGCATTGCCTTTTGCTCGACTGTGACTGTGCCTAACACGTGTCCCCACGGCCTCTGATCAACTGCGGGAGGCCATCCAACGCCTCCTGCTTCACTCAGACGATGCTCGTGTCAAGTCCACTTTGCCACCGATCGACTCTGGAACGACGCGCATTGCCTTTTGCTCGACTGTGACCGTGCACAACACGAGTCCCCACCGCCTCTGATCGACTCCGGGACGACGCGCATTGCCTTTTACTCGACTGTGACCGTGCCCAACCAGCGTCCCTACTGCCTCCGATCGACTCTGAAACGACGCGCATCGCCTTTTGCTCGACTGTGACTGTGCCCAACACGTGTCCCTACTGCCTCCGATCGACTTTGAAACGACGCGCATCGCCTTTTACTCAACTGTGACCGTGCCCAACCAGTGTCCCCACTGCCTTCGATCGACTCTGGAACGACGCGCATTGCCTTTTGCTCGACTGTGACCGTGCCCAACACGTGTCCCTACTGCCTCTGATCGACTCTGGAACGACGCGCATTGCCTTTTACTCGACTGTGACCGCGCCCAACCAGTGTCCCTACTGCCTCCGATCGACTGCCGGACGACGCGCATTGCCTTTTGCTCGACTGTTACCGTGCACAACCAGTGTCCCTACTGCCTACGATCGACTTTGGAACGCCGCGCATTGCCTATTGCTCGACCGTGACCGTGCCCAACCAGTGTCCCTACTGCCTCCGATCGACTCTGAAACGACGCGCATCGCCTTTTGCTCGACTGTGACTGTGCCCAACACGTGTCCCTACTGCCTCCGATCGACTTTGGAACGACGCGCATCGCCTTTTACTCAACTGTGACCGTGCCCAACCGGTGTCCCTACTGCCTTCGATCGACTCTGGAACGACGCGCATTGCCTTCTGCTCGACTGTGACCGTGCCCAACACGTGTCCCTACTGCCTCTGATCGACTCTGGAACGACGCGCATTGCCTTTTACTCGACTGTGACCGCGCCCAACCAGTGTCCCTTCTGCCTCTGATCGACTCTGGAACGACGCGCATTGCCTTTTACTCGACTGTGACCGCGCCCAACCAGTGTCCCTACTGCCTCTGATCGACTCTGGAACGACGCGCATTGCCTTTTACTCGACTGTGACCGCGCCCAACCAGTGTCCCTACTGCCTCTGATCGACTCTGGAACGACGCGCATCGCCTTTTACTCAACTGTGACCGTGCCCAACCAGTGTCCCTACTGCCTTTGATCGACTCTGGAACGACGCGCATTGCCTTTTGCTCGACTGTGACCGTGCCCAACCAGTGTCCCTACTGCCACCGATCGACTCTGGAACGACGCGCATCGCCTTTTGCTCCAATGTGACTGTGCCCAACACGTGTCCCTACTGCCTCTGATCGACTCTGGAACGACGCGCATTGCCTTTTACTCGACTGTGACCGCGCCCAACCTGTGTCCCTACTGCCTCCGATCGACTCTGGGACGGCGCGCATTGCCTTTCGCTCGACTGTGACCGTGCCCGACACGTGTCCCCACTGCCTCCAAAAGACTCTGGAACGACGCGCATCGGCTTTTGCTCGACTGTGACCGTGCCCGACACGTGTCCCTACTGCCTCCGATCGACTCTGGAACGACGCGCATTGCCTTTTGCTCGACTGTGACCGTGCCCGACCAGTGTCCCTACTGCCACCGATCGACTTAGGAACGACGCGCATCGCCTTTTGCTCGACTGTGACCGTGCCCAACACGAGTCCCCACCGCCTCTGATCGACTCCGGGACGACGCGCATTGCCTTTCGCCCGACTGCGACCGCGCCCGACACGTGTCCACACTGCCTCCGATCGACTCTAGAACGACGCGCATTGCCTTTTGCTCGACTGTGACCGTGCCTAACACGTGTCCCCACGGCCTCTGATCAACTGCGGGAGGCCATCCAACGCCTCCTGCTTCACTCAGACGATGCTCGTGTCAAGTCCACTTTGCCACCGATCGACTTCGGGACGACGCGCATCGCCGTGTGCCCGACTGTGACCGTGCCTAACACGAGTCGCCACTGCCTTAGATCGACTCTGGGACGACGCGCATTGCCTTTTACTCGACTGTGACCGTGCCCAACCAGTGTCCCCACTGCCTCCGATCGACTCTGAAACGACGCGCATCGCCTTTTGCTCGACTGTGACTGTGCCCAACACGTGTCCCTACTGCCTTTGATCGACTCTGGAACGACGCGCGTTGCCTTTTGCTCGACTGTGATCGTGCCCAACCAGTGTCCCTACTGCCTTTGATCGACTCTGGAACGACGCGCATTGCCTTTTGCTCGACTGTGACCGTGCCCTACCAGTGTCCCTACTGCCTCCGATCGACTTTGGAACGACGCGCATTGCCTTTTGCTCGACTGCGACCGTGCCCGACAAGTGTCCCTACTGCCTCCGATCGACTCTGGAACGACGCGCATTGCCTTTTGCTCGACTGTGACCGTGCCCAACACGTGTCCCTACTGCCTTCGATCGACTCTGGAACGACGCGCATTGCCTTTTGCTCGACTGTGACCGTGCCCAACCAGTGTCCCTACTGCCTCCGATCGACTTTGGAACGACGCGCATTGCCTTTTGCTCGACTGTGACCGTGCCCAACACGTGTCTTTACTGCCTTCGATCGACTCTGGAACGACGCGCATTGCCTTTTGCTCGACTGTGACCGTGCCCATCCAGTGTCCCTACTGCCTCCGATCGACTTTGGAACGACGCGCATTGCCTTTTGCTCGACTGCGACCGTGCCCAACACGTGTCCCTACTGCCTCCGATCGACTCTGGAACGACGCGCATTGCCTTTTGCTCGACTGTGACCACGCCCAACCAGTGTCCCTACTGCCTCCGATCGGCTTTGGAACGACGCGCATTGCCTTTTGCTTGACTGTGACCGTGCCCAACACGAGTCCCCACCGCCTCTGATCGACTCCGGGACGACGCGCATTGCCTTTCGCCCGACTGCGACCGCGCCCGACACGTGTCCACACTGCTTCCGATCGACTCTAGAACGACGCGCATTGCCTTTTGCTCGACTGTGACCGTGCCTAACACGTGTCCCCACGGCCTCTGATCAACTGCGGGAGGCCATCCAACGCCTCCTGCTTCACTCAGACGATGCTCGTGTCAAGTCCACTTTGCCACCGATCGACTCTGGAACGACGCGCATTGCCTTTTGCTCGACTGTGACCGTGCACAACACGAGTCCCCACCGCCTCTGATCGACTCCGGGACGACGCGCATTGCCTCTTGCTTGACTGTCACCGTGCTTAACACGAGTCCCCACTGCCTCTGATCGACTCTGGAACGACGCGCGTTGCCTTTTGCTCGACTGTGATCGTGCCCAACCAGTGTCCCTACTGCCTTCGATCGACTCTGGAACGACGCGCATTGCCTTTTGCTCGACTGTGACCGTGCCCAACACGTGTCCCTACTGCCTCTGATCGACTCTGGAACGACGCGCATTGCCTTTTACCCGACTGTGACCGCGCCCAACCAGTGTCCCTACTGCCTCTGATCGACTCTGGAACGACGCGCATTGCCTATCGCCCGACTGAACCGCGCCCGACACGTGTCCACACTGCCTCCGATCGACTCTAGAACGACGCGCATTGCCTTTTGCTCGACTGTGACCGTGCCCAACACGTGTCCCCACGGCCTCTGATCAACTGCGGAAGGCCATCCAACACCTCCTGCTCCACTCTAACGATGCTCGTGCCGAATCCCTACTGCCACCGTTCGACTCTGGGACGACGCGCATTGCCTTTTGCTCGACTGTGACTGTGCCCGACACGTGTCCCTACTGCCTCCGATCGACTGCCGGACGACGCGCATTGCCTTTTGCTCGACTGTTACCGTGCACAACCAGTGTCCCTACTGCCTACGATCGACTTTGGAACGCCGCGCATTGCCTATTGCTCGACCGTGAACGTGCCCAACCAGTGTCCCTACTGCCTCCGATCGACTCTGAAACGACGCGCATCGCCTTTTGCTCGACTGTGACTGTGCCTAACACGTGTCCCTACTGCCTTCGATCGACTTTGGAACGACGCGCATCGCCTTTTACTCAACTGTGACCGTGCCCAACCGGTGTCCCTACTGCCTTCGATCGACTCTGGAACGACGCGCATTGCCTTCTGCTCGACTGTGACCGTGCCCAACACGTGTCCCTACTGCCTCTGATCGTCTCTGGAACGACGCGCATTGCCTTTTACTCGACTGTGACCGCGCCCAACCAGTGTCCCTTCTGCCTCTGATCGACTCTGGAACGACGCGCATTGCCTTTTACTCGACTGTGACCGCGCCCAACCAGTGTCCCTACTGCCTCTGATCGACTCTGGAACGACGCGCATTGCCTTTTGCTCGACTGTGACCGTGCACAACACGAGTCCCCACCGCCTCTGATCGACTCCGGGACGACGCGCATTGCCTTTTACTCGAGTGTGACCGTGCCCAACCAGTGTCCCTACTGCCTCCGATCGACTCTGAAACGACGCGCATCGCCTTTTGCTCGACTGTGACTGTGCCCAACACGTGTCCCTACTGCCTTCGATCGACTTTGAAACGACGCGCATCGCCTTTTACTCAACTGTGACCGTGCCCAACCAGTGTCCCCACTGCCTTCGATCGACTCTGGAACGACGCGCATTGCCTTCTGCTCGACTGTGACCGTGCCCAACACGGGTCCCCACTGCCTCTGATCGACTGCGGGACGACGCGCATTGCCTTTCGCTCGACTGTGACCGTGCTCATCTCGAAACCCCATTGCCTTTGATCGACTCTGGGACGACGCGCATTGCCTTTTGCTCGACTGTGACCGTGCCCAACACTTGTTCCTACTGCCTCCGATCGACTCTGAAACGACGCGCATTGCCTCTTGCTCGACTGTGACCGCGCCCAACCGGCGTCCCTGCTGCCTCTAATCGACTTTGGAACGACGCGCATTGCCTTTTGCTCGCCTGTGACCCTGCCTAATACGAGTCCTCACTGCCTCTGATCGATTCTGGGACGACGCGCATTGCCTTTTGCTCGACTGTGACCGCGCCCAACCAGTGTCCCTACTGCCTCCGATCGACTTTGGAACGACGCGCATTGCCTTTTGCTCGACTGCGACCGTGCCCAACACGTGTCCCTACTGCCTCCGATCGACTCTGGAACGACGCGCATTGCCTCTTGCTCGACTGTGACCGCGCCCAACCGGCGTCCCTGCTGCCTCTAATCGACTTTGGAACGACGCGCATTGCCTTTTGCTCGCCTGTGACTCTGCCTAATACGAGTCCTCACTGCCTCTGATCGATTCTGGGACGACGCGCATTGCCTTTTGCTCGACTGTGACCGCGCCCAACCAGTGTCCCTACTGCCTCCGATCGACTTTGGAACGACGCGCATTGCCTTTTGCTCGACTGCGACCGTGCCCAACACGTGTCCCTACTGCCTCCGATCGACTCTGGAACGACGCGCATTGCCTTTTGCTCGACTGTGACCGTGCCCGACCAGTGTCCCTACTGCCACCGATCGACTTAGGAACGACGCGCATCGCCTTTTGCTCGACTGTGACCGTGCCCAACACGAGTCCCCACCGCCTCTGATCGACTCCGGGACGACGCGCATTGCCTTTCGCCCGACTGCGACCGCGCCCGACACGTGTCCACACTGCCTCCGATCGACTCTAGAACGACGCGCATTGCCTTTTGCTCGACTGTGACCGTGCCTAACACGTGTCCCCACGGCCTCTGATCAACTGCGGGAGGCCATCCAACGCCTCCTGCTTCACTCAGACGATGCTCGTGTCAAGTCCACTTTGCCACCGATCGACTTCGGGACGACGCGCATTGCCGTGTGCCCGACTGTGACCGTGCCTAACACGAGTCGCCACTGCCTTAGATCGACTCTGGGACGACGCGCATTGCCTTTTACTCGACTGTGACCGTGCCCAACCAGTGTCCCCACTGCCTCCGATCGACTCTGAAACGACGCGCATCGCCTTTTGCTCGACTGTGACTGTGCCCAACACGTGTCCCTACTGCCTTTGATCGACTCTGGAACGACGCGCGTTGCCTTTTGCTCGACTGTGATCGTGCCCAACCAGTGTCCCTACTGCCTTCGATCGTCTCTGGAACGACGCGCATTGCCTTTTGCTCGACTGTGACCGTGCCCTACCAGTGTCCCTACTGCCTCCGATCGACTTTGGAACGACGCGCATTGCCTTTTGCTCGACTGCGACCGTGCCCGACACGTGTCCCTACTGCCTCCGATCGACTCTGGAACGACGCGCATTGCCTTTTGCTCGACTGTGACCGTGCCCAACACGTGTCCCTACTGCCTTCGATCGACTCTGGAACGACGCGCATTGCCTTTTGCTCGACTGTGACCGTGCCCAACCAGTGTCCCTACTGCCTCCGATCGACTTTGGAACGACGCGCATTGCCTTTTGCTCGACTGTGACCGTGCCCAACACGTGTCCCTACTGCCTTCGATCGACTCTGGAACGACGCGCATTGCCTTTTGCTCGACTGTGACCGTGCCCAACCAGTGTCCCTACTGCCTCCGATCGACTTTGGAACGACGCGCATTGCCTTTTGCTCGACTGCGACCGTGCCCAACACGTGTCCCTACTGCCTCCGATCGACTCTGGAACGACGCGCATTGCCTTTTGCTCGACTGTGACCACGCCCAACCAGTGTCCCTACTGCCTCCGATCGACTTTGGAACGACGCGCATTGCCTTTTGCTTGACTGTGACCGTGCCCAACACGAGTCCCCACCGCCTCTGATCGACTCCGGGACGACGCGCATTGCCTTTCGCCCGACTGCGACCGCGCCCGACACGTGTCCACACTGCTTCCGATCGACTCTAGAACGACGCGCATTGCCTTTTGCTCGACTGTGACCGTGCCTAACACGTGTCCCCACGGCCTCTGATCAACTGCGGGAGGCCATCCAACGCCTCCTGCTTCACTCAGACGATGCTCGTGTCAAGTCCACTTTGCCACCGATCGACTCTGGAACGACGCGCATTGCCTTTTGCTCGACTGTGACCGTGCACAACACGAGTCCCCACCGCCTCTGATCGACTCCGGGACGACGCGCATTGCCTCTTGCTTGACTGTCACCGTGCTTAACACGAGTCCCCACTGCCTCTGATCGACTCTGGAACGACGCGCGTTGCCTTTTGCTCGACTGTGATCGTGCCCAACCAGTGTCCCTACTGCCTTCGATCGACTCTGGAACGACGCGCATTGCCTTTTGCTCGACTGTGACCGTGCCCAACACGTGTCCCTACTGCCTCTGATCGACTCTGGAACGACGCGCATTGCCTTTTACTCGACTGTGACCGCGCCCAACCAGTGTCCCTACTGCCTCTGATCGACTCTGGAACGACGCGCATTGCCTATCGCCCGACTGAACCGCGCCCGACACGTGTCCACACTGCCTCCGATCGACTCTAGAACGACGCGCATTGCCTTTTGCTCGACTGTGACTGTGCCCAACACGTGTCCCTACTGCCTCCGATCGACTTTGGAACGACGCGCATCGCCTTTTACTCAACTGTGACCGTGCCCAACCGGTGTCCCTACTGCCTTCGATCGACTCTGGAACGACGCGCATTGCCTTCTGCTCGACTGTGACCGTGCCCAACACGTGTCCCTACTGCCTCTGATCGACTCTGGAACGACGCGCATTGCCTTTTACTCGACTGTGACCGTGCCCAACCAGTGTCCCCACTGCCTCCGATCGACTCTGAAACGACGCGCATCGCCTTTTGCTCGACTGTGACTGTGCCCAACACGTGTCCCTACTGCCTTTGATCGACTCTGGAACGACGCGCGTTGCCTTTTGCTCGACTGTGATCGTGCCCAACCAGTGTCCCTACTGCCTTTGATCGACTCTGGAACGACGCGCATTGCCTTTTGCTCGACTGTGACCGTGCCCTACCAGTGTCCCTACTGCCTCCGATCGACTTTGGAACGACGCGCATTGCCTTTTGCTCGACTGCGACCGTGCCCGACAAGTGTCCCTACTGCCTCCGATCGACTCTGGAACGACGCGCATTGCCTTTTGCTCGACTGTGACCGTGCCCAACACGTGTCCCTACTGCCTTCGATCGACTCTGGAACGACGCGCATTGCCTTTTGCTCGACTGTGACCGTGCCCAACCAGTGTCCCTACTGCCTCCGATCGACTTTGGAACGACGCGCATTGCCTTTTGCTCGACTGTGACCGTGCCCAACACGTGTCTTTACTGCCTTCGATCGACTCTGGAACGACGCGCATTGCCTTTTGCTCGACTGTGACCGTGCCCATCCAGTGTCCCTACTGCCTCCGATCGACTTTGGAACGACGCGCATTGCCTTTTGCTCGACTGCGACCGTGCCCAACACGTGTCCCTACTGCCTCCGATCGACTCTGGAACGACGCGCATTGCCTTTTGCTCGACTGTGACCACGCCCAACCAGTGTCCCTACTGCCTCCGATCGGCTTTGGAACGACGCGCATTGCCTTTTGCTTGACTGTGACCGTGCCCAACACGAGTCCCCACCGCCTCTGATCGACTCCGGGACGACGCGCATTGCCTTTCGCCCGACTGCGACCGCGCCCGACACGTGTCCACACTGCTTCCGATCGACTCTAGAACGACGCGCATTGCCTTTTGCTCGACTGTGACCGTGCCTAACACGTGTCCCCACGGCCTCTGATCAACTGCGGGAGGCCATCCAACGCCTCCTGCTTCACTCAGACGATGCTCGTGTCAAGTCCACTTTGCCACCGATCGACTCTGGAACGACGCGCATTGCCTTTTGCTCGACTGTGACCGTGCATAACACGAGTCCCCACCGCTTCTGATCGACTCCGGGACGACGCGCATTGCCTCTTGCTTGACTGTCACCGTGCTTAACACGAGTCCCCACTGCCTCTGATCGACTCTGGAACGACGCGCGTTGCCTTTTGCTCGACTGTGATCGTGCCCAACCAGTGTCCCTACTGCCTTCGATCGACTCTGGAACGACGCGCATTGCCTTTTGCTCGACTGTGACCGTGCCCAACACGTGTCCCTACTGCCTCTGATCGACTCTGGAACGACGCGCATTGCCTTTTACCCGACTGTGACCGCGCCCAACCAGTGTCCCTACTGCCTCTGATCGACTCTGGAACGACGCGCATTGCCTATCGCCCGACTGAACCGCGCCCGACACGTGTCCACACTGCCTCCGATCGACTCTAGAACGACGCGCATTGCCTTTTGCTCGACTGTGACCGTGCCCAACACGTGTCCCCACGGCCTCTGATCAACTGCGGAAGGCCATCCAACACCTCCTGCTCCACTCTAACGATGCTCGTGCCGAATCCCTACTGCCACCGTTCGACTCTGGGACGACGCGCATTGCCTTTTGCTCGACTGTGACTGTGCCCGACACGTGTCCCTACTGCCTCCGATCGACTGCCGGACGACGCGCATTGCCTTTTGCTCGACTGTTACCGTGCACAACCAGTGTCCCTACTGCCTACGATCGACTTTGGAACGCCGCGCATTGCCTATTGCTCGACCGTGAACGTGCCCAACCAGTGTCCCTACTGCCTCCGATCGACTCTGAAACGACGCGCATCGCCTTTTGCTCGACTGTGACTGTGCCTAACACGTGTCCCTACTGCCTTCGATCGACTTTGGAACGACGCGCATCGCCTTTTACTCAACTGTGACCGTGCCCAACCGGTGTCCCTACTGCCTTCGATCGACTCTGGAACGACGCGCATTGCCTTCTGCTCGACTGTGACCGTGCCCAACACGTGTCCCTACTGCCTCTGATCGTCTCTGGAACGACGCGCATTGCCTTTTACTCGACTGTGACCGCGCCCAACCAGTGTCCCTTCTGCCTCCGATCGACTCTGGAACGACGCGCATTGCCTTTTACTCGACTGTGACCGCGCCCAACCAGTGTCCCTACTGCCTCCGATCGACTCTGGAACGACGCGCATTGCCTTTTGCTCGACTGTGACCGTGCACAACACGAGTCCCCACCGCCTCTGATCGACTCCGGGACGACGCGCATTGCCTTTTACTCGAGTGTGACCGTGCCCAACCAGTGTCCCTACTGCCTCCGATCGACTCTGAAACGACGCGCATCGCCTTTTGCTCGACTGTGACTGTGCCCAACACGTGTCCCTACTGCCTTCGATCGACTTTGAAACGACGCGCATCGCCTTTTACTCAACTGTGACCGTGCCCAACCAGTGTCCCCACTGCCTTCGATCGACTCTGGAACGACGCGCATTGCCTTCTGCTCGACTGTGACCGTGCCCAACACGGGTCCCCACTGCCTCTGATCGACTGCGGGACGACGCGCATTGCCTTTCGCTCGACAGTGACCGTGCTCATCTCGAAACCCCATTGCCTTTGATCGACTCTGGGACGACGCGCATTGCCTTTTGCTCGACTGTGACCGTGCCCAACACTTGTTCCTACTGCCTCCGATCGACTCTGAAACGACGCGCATTGCCTCTTGCTCGACTGTGACCGCGCCCAACCGGCGTCCCTGCTGCCTCTAATCGACTTTGGAACGACGCGCATTGCCTTTTGCTCGCCTGTGACTCTGCCTAATACGAGTCCTCACTGCCTCTGATCGATTCTGGGACGACGCGCATTGCCTTTTGCTCGACTGTGACCGCGCCCAACCAGTGTCCCTACTGCCTCCGATCGACTTTGGAACGACGCGCATTGCCTTTTGCTCGACTGTGACTGTGCCCAACACGTGTCCCTAGTGCCTTCGATCGACTCTGGAACGACGCGCATTGCCTTTTGCTCGACTGTGACCGTGCCCAACCAGTGTCCCTACTGCCTCCGATCGACTTTGGAACGACGCGCATTGCCTTTTGCTCGACTGCGACCGTGCCCAACACGTGTCCCTACTGCCTCCGATCGACTCTGGAACGACGCGCATTGCCTTTTGCTCGACTGTGACCGTGCCCGACCAGTGTCCCTACTGCCACCGATCGACTTAGGAACGACGCGCATCGCCTTTTGCTCGACTGTGACCGTGCCCAACACGAGTCCCCACCGCCTCTGATCGACTCCGGGACGACGCGCATTGCCTTTCGCCCGACTGCGACCGCGCCCGACACGTGTCCACACTGCCTCCGATCGACTCTAGAACGACGCGCATTGCCTTTTGCTCGACTGTGACCGTGCCTAACACGTGTCCCCACGGCCTCTGATCAACTGCGGGAGGCCATCCAACGCCTCCTGCTTCACTCAGACGATGCTCGTGTCAAGTCCACTTTGCCACCGATCGACTTCGGGACGACGCGCATTGCCGTGTGCCCGACTGTGACCGTGCCTAACACGAGTCGCCACTGCCTTAGATCGACTCTGGGACGACGCGCATTGCCTTTTACTCGACTGTGACCGTGCCCAACCAGTGTCCCCACTGCCTCCGATCGACTCTGAAACGACGCGCATCGCCTTTTGCTCGACTGTGACTGTGCCCAACACGTGTCCCTACTGCCTTTGATCGACTCTGGAACGACGCGCGTTGCCTTTTGCTCGACTGTGATCGTGCCCAACCAGTGTCCCTACTGCCTTCGATCGTCTCTGGAACGACGCGCATTGCCTTTTGCTCGACTGTGACCGTGCCCTACCAGTGTCCCTACTGCCTCCGATCGACTTTGGAACGACGCGCATTGCCTTTTGCTCGACTGCGACCGTGCCCGACACGTGTCCCTACTGCCTCCGATCGACTCTGGAACGACGCGCATTGCCTTTTGCTCGACTGTGACCGTGCCCAACACGTGTCCCTACTGCCTTCGATCGACTCTGGAACGACGCGCATTGCCTTTTGCTCGACTGTGACCGTGCCCAACCAGTGTCCCTACTGCCTCCGATCGACTTTGGAACGACGCGCATTGCCTTTTGCTCGACTGTGACCGTGCCCAACACGTGTCCCTACTGCCTTCGATCGACTCTGGAACGACGCGCATTGCCTTTTGCTCGACTGTGACCGTGCCCAACCAGTGTCCCTACTGCCTCCGATCGACTTTGGAACGACGCGCATTGCCTTTTGCTCGACTGCGACCGTGCCCAACACGTGTCCCTACTGCCTCCGATCGACTCTGGAACGACGCGCATTGCCTTTTGCTCGACTGTGACCACGCCCAACCAGTGTCCCTACTGCCTCCGATCGACTTTGGAACGACGCGCATTGCCTTTTGCTTGACTGTGACCGTGCCCAACACGAGTCCCCACCGCCTCTGATCGACTCCGGGACGACGCGCATTGCCTTTCGCCCGACTGCGACCGCGCCCGACACGTGTCCACACTGCTTCCGATCGACTCTAGAACGACGCGCATTGCCTTTTGCTCGACTGTGACCGTGCCTAACACGTGTCCCCACGGCCTCTGATCAACTGCGGGAGGCCATCCAACGCCTCCTGCTTCACTCAGACGATGCTCGTGTCAAGTCCACTTTGCCACCGATCGACTCTGGAACGACGCGCATTGCCTTTTGCTCGACTGTGACCGTGCACAACACGAGTCCCCACCGCCTCTGATCGACTCCGGGACGACGCGCATTGCCTCTTGCTTGACTGTCACCGTGCTTAACACGAGTCCCCACTGCCTCTGATCGACTCTGGAACGACGCGCGTTGCCTTTTGCTCGACTGTGATCGTGCCCAACCAGTGTCCCTACTGCCTTCGATCGACTCTGGAACGACGCGCATTGCCTTTTGCTCGACTGTGACCGTGCCCAACACGTGTCCCTACTGCCTCTGATCGACTCTGGAACGACGCGCATTGCCTTTTACTCGACTGTGACCGCGCCCAACCAGTGTCCCTACTGCCTCTGATCGACTCTGGAACGACGCGCATTGCCTATCGCCCGACTGAACCGCGCCCGACACGTGTCCACACTGCCTCCGATCGACTCTAGAACGACGCGCATTGCCTTTTGCTCGACTGTGACTGTGCCCAACACGTGTCCCTACTGCCTCCGATCGACTTTGGAACGACGCGCATCGCCTTTTACTCAACTGTGACCGTGCCCAACCAGTGTCCCTACTGCCTCCGATCGACTCTGAAACGACGCGCATCGCCTTTTGCTCGACTGTGACTGTGCCCAACACGTGTCCCTACTGCCTTCGATCGACTTTGAAACGACGCGCATCGCCTTTTACTCAACTGTGACCGTGCCCAACCAGTGTCCCCACTGCCTTCGATCGACTCTGGAACGACGCGCATTGCCTTCTGCTCGACTGTGACCGTGCCCAACACGGGTCCCCACTGCCTCTGATCGACTGCGGGACGACGCGCATTGCCTTTCGCTCGACAGTGACCGTGCTCATCTCGAAACCCCATTGCCTTTGATCGACTCTGGGACGACGCGCATTGCCTTTTGCTCGACTGTGACCGTGCCCAACACTTGTTCCTACTGCCTCCGATCGACTCTGAAACGACGCGCATTGCCTCTTGCTCGACTGTGACCGCGCCCAACCGGCGTCCCTGCTGCCTCTAATCGACTTTGGAACGACGCGCATTGCCTTTTGCTCGCCTGTGACTCTGCCTAATACGAGTCCTCACTGCCTCTGATCGATTCTGGGACGACGCGCATTGCCTTTTGCTCGACTGTGACCGCGCCCAACCAGTGTCCCTACTGCCTCCGATCGACTTTGGAACGACGCGCATTGCCTTTTGCTCGACTGTGACTGTGCCCAACACGTGTCCCTAGTGCCTTCGATCGACTCTGGAACGACGCGCATTGCCTTTTGCTCGACTGTGACCGTGCCCAACCAGTGTCCCTACTGCCTCCGATCGACTTTGGAACGACGCGCATTGCCTTTTGCTCGACTGCGACCGTGCCCAACACGTGTCCCTACTGCCTCCGATCGACTCTGGAACGACGCGCATTGCCTTTTGCTCGACTGTGACCGTGCCCGACCAGTGTCCCTACTGCCACCGATCGACTTAGGAACGACGCGCATCGCCTTTTGCTCGACTGTGACCGTGCCCAACACGAGTCCCCACCGCCTCTGATCGACTCCGGGACGACGCGCATTGCCTTTCGCCCGACTGCGACCGCGCCCGACACGTGTCCACACTGCCTCCGATCGACTCTAGAACGACGCGCATTGCCTTTTGCTCGACTGTGACCGTGCCTAACACGTGTCCCCACGGCCTCTGATCAACTGCGGGAGGCCATCCAACGCCTCCTGCTTCACTCAGACGATGCTCGTGTCAAGTCCACTTTGCCACCGATCGACTTCGGGACGACGCGCATTGCCGTGTGCCCGACTGTGACCGTGCCTAACACGAGTCGCCACTGCCTTAGATCGACTCTGGGACGACGCGCATTGCCTTTTACTCGACTGTGACCGTGCCCAACCAGTGTCCCCACTGCCTCCGATCGACTCTGAAACGACGCGCATCGCCTTTTGCTCGACTGTGACTGTGCCCAACACGTGTCCCTACTGCCTTTGATCGACTCTGGAACGACGCGCGTTGCCTTTTGCTCGACTGTGATCGTGCCCAACCAGTGTCCCTACTGCCTTCGATCGTCTCTGGAACGACGCGCATTGCCTTTTGCTCGACTGTGACCGTGCCCTACCAGTGTCCCTACTGCCTCCGATCGACTTTGGAACGACGCGCATTGCCTTTTGCTCGACTGCGACCGTGCCCGACACGTGTCCCTACTGCCTCCGATCGACTCTGGAACGACGCGCATTGCCTTTTGCTCGACTGTGACCGTGCCCAACACGTGTCCCTACTGCCTTCGATCGACTCTGGAACGACGCGCATTGCCTTTTGCTCGACTGTGACCGTGCCCAACCAGTGTCCCTACTGCCTCCGATCGACTTTGGAACGACGCGCATTGCCTTTTGCTCGACTGTGACCGTGCCCAACACGTGTCCCTACTGCCTTCGATCGACTCTGGAACGACGCGCATTGCCTTTTGCTCGACTGTGACCGTGCCCAACCAGTGTCCCTACTGCCTCCGATCGACTTTGGAACGACGCGCATTGCCTTTTGCTCGACTGCGACCGTGCCCAACACGTGTCCCTACTGCCTCCGATCGACTCTGGAACGACGCGCATTGCCTTTTGCTCGACTGTGACCACGCCCAACCAGTGTCCCTACTGCCTCCGATCGACTTTGGAACGACGCGCATTGCCTTTTGCTTGACTGTGACCGTGCCCAACACGAGTCCCCACCGCCTCTGATCGACTCCGGGACGACGCGCATTGCCTTTCGCCCGACTGCGACCGCGCCCGACACGTGTCCACACTGCTTCCGATCGACTCTAGAACGACGCGCATTGCCTTTTGCTCGACTGTGACCGTGCCTAACACGTGTCCCCACGGCCTCTGATCAACTGCGGGAGGCCATCCAACGCCTCCTGCTTCACTCAGACGATGCTCGTGTCAAGTCCACTTTGCCACCGATCGACTCTGGAACGACGCGCATTGCCTTTTGCTCGACTGTGACCGTGCACAACACGAGTCCCCACCGCCTCTGATCGACTCCGGGACGACGCGCATTGCCTCTTGCTTGACTGTCACCGTGCTTAACACGAGTCCCCACTGCCTCTGATCGACTCTGGAACGACGCGCGTTGCCTTTTGCTCGACTGTGATCGTGCCCAACCAGTGTCCCTACTGCCTTCGATCGACTCTGGAACGACGCGCATTGCCTTTTGCTCGACTGTGACCGTGCCCAACACGTGTCCCTACTGCCTCTGATCGACTCTGGAACGACGCGCATTGCCTTTTACTCGACTGTGACCGCGCCCAACCAGTGTCCCTACTGCCTCTGATCGACTCTGGAACGACGCGCATTGCCTATCGCCCGACTGAACCGCGCCCGACACGTGTCCACACTGCCTCCGATCGACTCTAGAACGACGCGCATTGCCTTTTGCTCGACTGTGACTGTGCCCAACACGTGTCCCTACTGCCTCCGATCGACTTTGGAACGACGCGCATCGCCTTTTACTCAACTGTGACCGTGCCCAACCGGTGTCCCTACTGCCTTCGATCGACTCTGGAACGACGCGCATTGCCTTCTGCTCGACTGTGACCGTGCCCAACACGTGTCCCTACTGCCTCTGATCGACTCTGGAACGACGCGCATTGCCTTTTACTCGACTGTGACCGCGCCCAACCAGTGTCCCTTCTGCCTCTGATCGACTCTGGAACGACGCGCATTGCCTTTTACTCGACTGTGACCGCGCCCAACCAGTGTCCCTACTGCCTCTGATCGACTCTGGAACGACGCGCATTGCCTTTCGCCCGACTGCGACCGCGCCCGACACGTGTCCACACTGCTTCCGATCGACTCTAGAACGACGCGCATTGCCTTTTGCTCGACTGTGACCGTGCCTAACACGTGTCCCCACGGCCTCTGATCAACTGCGGGAGGCCATCCAACGCCTCCTGCTTCACTCAGACGATGCTCGTGTCAAGTCCACTTTGCCACCGATCGACTCTGGAACGACGCGCATTGCCTTTTGCTCGACTGTGACCGTGCACAACACGAGTCCCCACTGCCTCTGATCGACTCCGGGACGACGCGCATTGCCTTTCACTCGACTGTGACCGTGCCCAACCAGTGTCCCTACTGCCTCCGATCGACTCTGAAACGACGCGCATCGCCATTTGCTCGACTGTGACTGTGCCCAACACGTGTCCCTACTGCCTCCGATCGACTTTGAAACGACGCGCATCGCCTTTTACTCAACTGTGACCGTGCCCAACCAGTGTCCCTACTGCCTTCGATCGACTCTGGAACGACGCGCATTGCCTTTTGCTCGACTGTGACCGTGCCCAACCAGTGTCCCTACTGCCTCCGATCGACTCTGAAACGACGCGCATTGCCTTTTACTCGACTGTGACCGCGCCCAACCAGTGTCCCTACTGCCTCTGATCGACTCTGGAACGACGCGCATTGCCTTTTACTCGACTGTGACCGCGCCCAACCAGTGTCCCTACTGCCTCCGATCGACTCTGAAACGACGCGCATTGCCTCTTGCTCGACTGTGACCGTGCCCAACCAGCGTCCCTGCTGCCACCGATCGACTTTGGAACGACGCGCATCGCTTTTTGCTCGACTGTGACTGTGCCCAACACGTGTCCCTACTGCCTTTGATCGACTCTCGAACGACGCGCATTGCCTTTTACTCGACTGTGACCGCGCCCAACCAGTGTCCCTACTGCCTCCGATCGACTTTGGAACGACGCGCATTGCCTTTTGCTCGACTGTGACCGTGCCCAACACGAGTCCCCACCGCCTCTGATCGACTCCGGGACGACGCGCATTGCCTATCGCCCGACTAAACCGCGCCCGACACGTGTCCACACTGCCTCCGATCGACTCTAGAACGACGCGCATTGCCCTTCGCTCGACTGTGACCGTGCTCATCTCGAAACCCCATTGCCTTTGATCGACTCTGGGACGACGCGCATTGCCTTTTGCTCGACTGTGACCGTGCCCAACACTTGTTCCTACTGCCTCCGATCGACTCTGAAACGACGCGCATTGCCTCTTGCTCGACTGTGACCGCGCCCAACCGGCGTCCCTGCTGCCTCTAATCGACTTTGGAACGACGCGCATTGCCTTTTGCTCGCCTGTGACTCTGCCTAATACGAGTCCTCACTGCCTCTGATCGATTCTGGGACGACGCGCATTGCCTTTTGCTCGACTGTGACCGTGCCCAACCATTGTCCCTACTGCCTCCGATCGACTTTGGAACGACGCGCATTGCCTTTTGCTCGACTGTGACTCTGCCTTATACGTGACACCACAGCCTCTGATCAACCGCGAGGGGCCATCCAACGCCTCCTGCTCCACTCTAACGATGCTCGTGTCGACCCCACATAGCCGCCGATCGACTCTGGGACGACGCGCATTGCCTTTTGCTCGAGTGTGACCGTGCCCAACCAGTGTCCCCACTACCTCCAATCGACTCTGGAACGACGCGCATTGCCTTTTGCTTGACTGTGACCGTGCCCAACACGCGTCCCTACTGCCTCCGATCGACTCTGGAACGACGCGCATTGCCCTTTGCTCGGCTGTGACCGTGCCCATCCAGTGTCCCTACTGCCTCCGATCGACTTTGGAACGACGCGCATTGCCTTTTGCTCGACTGTGACCGTGCCCAACACGTGTCCCTACTGCCTTCGATCGACTCTGGAACGACGCGCATTGCCTTTTGCTCGACTGTGACCGTGCCCAACACGTGTCCCCACGGCCTCTGATCAACTGCGGAAGGCCATCCAACACCTCCTGCTCCACTCTAACGATGCTCGTGCCGAATCCCTACTGCCACCGTTCGACTCTGGGACGACGCGCATTGCCTTTTGCTCGACTGTGACTGTGCCCGACACGTGTCCCTACTGCCTCCGATCGACTGCCGGACGACGCGCATTGCCTTTTGCTCGACTGTTACCGTGCACAACCAGTGTCCCTACTGCCTACGATCGACTTTGGAACGCCGCGCATTGCCTATTGCTCGACCGTGAACGTGCCCAACCAGTGTCCCTACTGCCTCCGATCGACTCTGAAACGACGCGCATCGCCTTTTGCTCGACTGTGACTGTGCCTAACACGTGTCCCTACTGCCTTCGATCGACTTTGGAACGACGCGCATCGCCTTTTACTCAACTGTGACCGTGCCCAACCGGTGTCCCTACTGCCTTCGATCGACTCTGGAACGACGCGCATTGCCTTCTGCTCGACTGTGACCGTGCCCAACACGTGTCCCTACTGCCTCTGATCGTCTCTGGAACGACGCGCATTGCCTTTTACTCGACTGTGACCGCGCCCAACCAGTGTCCCTTCTGCCTCCGATCGACTCTGGAACGACGCGCATTGCCTTTTACTCGACTGTGACCGCGCCCAACCAGTGTCCCTACTGCCTCCGATCGACTCTGGAACGACGCGCATTGCCTTTTGCTCGACTGTGACCGTGCACAACACGAGTCCCCACCGCCTCTGATCGACTCCGGGACGACGCGCATTGCCTTTTACTCGAGTGTGACCGTGCCCAACCAGTGTCCCTACTGCCTCCGATCGACTCTGAAACGACGCGCATCGCCTTTTGCTCGACTGTGACTGTGCCCAACACGTGTCCCTACTGCCTTCGATCGACTTTGAAACGACGCGCATCGCCTTTTACTCAACTGTGACCGTGCCCAACCAGTGTCCCCACTGCCTTCGATCGACTCTGGAACGACGCGCATTGCCTTCTGCTCGACTGTGACCGTGCCCAACACGGGTCCCCACTGCCTCTGATCGACTGCGGGACGACGCGCATTGCCTTTCGCTCGACTGCGACCGTGCTCATCTCGAAACCCCATTGCCTTTGATCGACTCTGGGACGACGCGCATTGCCTTTTGCTCGACTGTGACCGTGCCCAACACTTGTTCCTACTGCCTCCGATCGACTCTGAAACGACGCGCATTGCCTCTTGCTCGACTGTGACCGCGCCCAACCGGCGTCCCTGCTGCCTCTAATCGACTTTGGAACGACGCGCATTGCCTTTTGCTCGCCTGTGACTCTGCCTAATACGAGTCCTCACTGCCTCTGATCGATTCTGGGACGACGCGCATTGCCTTTTGCTCGACTGTGACCGCGCCCAACCAGTGTCCCTACTGCCTCCGATCGACTTTGGAACGACGCGCATTGCCTTTTGCTCGACTGTGACTGTGCCCAACACGTGTCCCTAGTGCCTTCGATCGACTCTGGAACGACGCGCATTGCCTTTTGCTCGACTGTGACCGTGCCCAACCAGTGTCCCTACTGCCTCCGATCGACTTTGGAACGACGCGCATTGCCTTTTGCTCGACTGCGACCGTGCCCAACACGTGTCCCTACTGCCTCCGATCGACTCTGGAACGACGCGCATTGCCTTTTGCTCGACTGTGACCGTGCCCGACCAGTGTCCCTACTGCCACCGATCGACTTAGGAACGACGCGCATCGCCTTTTGCTCGACTGTGACCGTGCCCAACACGAGTCCCCACCGCCTCTGATCGACTCCGGGACGACGCGCATTGCCTTTCGCCCGACTGCGACCGCGCCCGACACGTGTCCACACTGCCTCCGATCGACTCTAGAACGACGCGCATTGCCTTTTGCTCGACTGTGACCGTGCCTAACACGTGTCCCCACGGCCTCTGATCAACTGCGGGAGGCCATCCAACGCCTCCTGCTTCACTCAGACGATGCTCGTGTCAAGTCCACTTTGCCACCGATCGACTTCGGGACGACGCGCATTGCCGTGTGCCCGACTGTGACCGTGCCTAACACGAGTCGCCACTGCCTTAGATCGACTCTGGGACGACGCGCATTGCCTTTTACTCGACTGTGACCGTGCCCAACCAGCGTCCCCACTGCCTCCGATCGACTCTGAAACGACGCGCATCGCCTTTTGCTCGACTGTGACTGTGCCCAACACGTGTCCCTACTGCCTTTGATCGACTCTGGAACGACGCGCGTTGCCTTTTGCTCGACTGTGATCGTGCCCAACCAGTGTCCCTACTGCCTTCGATCGTCTCTGGAACGACGCGCATTGCCTTTTGCTCGACTGTGACCGTGCCCTACCAGTGTCCCTACTGCCTCCGATCGACTTTGGAACGACGCGCATTGCCTTTTGCTCGACTGCGACCGTGCCCGACACGTGTCCCTACTGCCTCCGATCGACTCTGGAACGACGCGCATTGCCTTTTGCTCGACTGTGACCGTGCCCAACACGTGTCCCTACTGCCTTCGATCGACTCTGGAACGACGCGCATTGCCTTTTGCTCGACTGTGACCGTGCCCAACCAGTGTCCCTACTGCCTCCGATCGACTTTGGAACGACGCGCATTGCCTTTTGCTCGACTGTGACCGTGCCCAACACGTGTCCCTACTGCCTTCGATCGACTCTGGAACGACGCGCATTGCCTTTTGCTCGACTGTGACCGTGCCCAACCAGTGTCCCTACTGCCTCCGATCGACTTTGGAACGACGCGCATTGCCTTTTGCTCGACTGCGACCGTGCCCAACACGTGTCCCTACTGCCTCCGATCGACTCTGGAACGACGCGCATTGCCTTTTGCTCGACTGTGACCACGCCCAACCAGTGTCCCTACTGCCTCCGATCGACTTTGGAACGACGCGCATTGCCTTTTGCTTGACTGTGACCGTGCCCAACACGAGTCCCCACCGCCTCTGATCGACTCCGGGACGACGCGCATTGCCTTTCGCCCGACTGCGACCGCGCCCGACACGTGTCCACACTGCTTCCGATCGACTCTAGAACGACGCGCATTGCCTTTTGCTCGACTGTGACCGTGCCTAACACGTGTCCCCACGGCCTCTGATCAACTGCGGGAGGCCATCCAACGCCTCCTGCTTCACTCAGACGATGCTCGTGTCAAGTCCACTTTGCCACCGATCGACTCTGGAACGACGCGCATTGCCTTTTGCTCGACTGTGACCGTGCACAACACGAGTCCCCACCGCCTCTGATCGACTCCGGGACGACGCGCATTGCCTCTTGCTTGACTGTCACCGTGCTTAACACGAGTCCCCACTGCCTCTGATCGACTCTGGAACGACGCGCGTTGCCTTTTGCTCGACTGTGATCGTGCCCAACCAGTGTCCCTACTGCCTTCGATCGACTCTGGAACGACGCGCATTGCCTTTTGCTCGACTGTGACCGTGCCCAACACGTGTCCCTACTGCCTCTGATCGACTCTGGAACGACGCGCATTGCCTTTTACTCGACTGTGACCGCGCCCAACCAGTGTCCCTACTGCCTCTGATCGACTCTGGAACGACGCGCATTGCCTATCGCCCGACTGAACCGCGCCCGACACGTGTCCACACTGCCTCCGATCGACTCTAGAACGACGCGCATTGCCTTTTGCTCGACTGTGACTGTGCCCAACACGTGTCCCTACTGCCTCCGATCGACTTTGGAACGACGCGCATCGCCTTTTACTCAACTGTGACCGTGCCCAACCGGTGTCCCTACTGCCTTCGATCGACTCTGGAACGACGCGCATTGCCTTCTGCTCGACTGTGACCGTGCCCAACACGTGTCCCTACTGCCTCTGATCGACTCTGGAACGACGCGCATTGCCTTTTACTCGACTGTGACCGCGCCCAACCAGTGTCCCTTCTGCCTCTGATCGACTCTGGAACGACGCGCATTGCCTTTTACTCGACTGTGACCGCGCCCAACCAGTGTCCCTACTGCCTCTGATCGACTCTGGAACGACGCGCATTGCCTTTCGCCCGACTGCGACCGCGCCCGACACGTGTCCACACTGCTTCCGATCGACTCTAGAACGACGCGCATTGCCTTTTGCTCGACTGTGACCGTGCCTAACACGTGTCCCCACGGCCTCTGATCAACTGCGGGAGGCCATCCAACGCCTCCTGCTTCACTCAGACGATGCTCGTGTCAAGTCCACTTTGCCACCGATCGACTCTGGAACGACGCGCATTGCCTTTTGCTCGACTGTGACCGTGCACAACACGAGTCCCCACTGCCTCTGATCGACTCCGGGACGACGCGCATTGCCTTTCACTCGACTGTGACCGTGCCCAACCAGTGTCCCTACTGCCTCCGATCGACTCTGAAACGACGCGCATCGCCATTTGCTCGACTGTGACTGTGCCCAACACGTGTCCCTACTGCCTCCGATCGACTTTGAAACGACGCGCATCGCCTTTTACTCAACTGTGACCGTGCCCAACCAGTGTCCCTACTGCCTTCGATCGACTCTGGAACGACGCGCATTGCCTTTTGCTCGACTGTGACCGTGCCCAACCAGTGTCCCTACTGCCTCCGATCGACTCTGAAACGACGCGCATTGCCTTTTACTCGACTGTGACCGCGCCCAACCAGTGTCCCTACTGCCTCTGATCGACTCTGGAACGACGCGCATTGCCTTTTACTCGACTGTGACCGCGCCCAACCAGTGTCCCTACTGCCTCCGATCGACTCTGAAACGACGCGCATTGCCTCTTGCTCGACTGTGACCGTGCCCAACCAGCGTCCCTGCTGCCACCGATCGACTTTGGAACGACGCGCATCGCTTTTTGCTCGACTGTGACTGTGCCCAACACGTGTCCCTACTGCCTTTGATCGACTCTCGAACGACGCGCATTGCCTTTTACTCGACTGTGACCGCGCCCAACCAGTGTCCCTACTGCCTCCGATCGACTTTGGAACGACGCGCATTGCCTTTTGCTCGACTGTGACCGTGCCCAACACGAGTCCCCACCGCCTCTGATCGACTCCGGGACGACGCGCATTGCCTATCGCCCGACTAAACCGCGCCCGACACGTGTCCACACTGCCTCCGATCGACTCTAGAACGACGCGCATTGCCCTTCGCTCGACTGTGACCGTGCTCATCTCGAAACCCCATTGCCTTTGATCGACTCTGGGACGACGCGCATTGCCTTTTGCTCGACTGTGACCGTGCCCAACACTTGTTCCTACTGCCTCCGATCGACTCTGAAACGACGCGCATTGCCTCTTGCTCGACTGTGACCGCGCCCAACCGGCGTCCCTGCTGCCTCTAATCGACTTTGGAACGACGCGCATTGCCTTTTGCTCGCCTGTGACTCTGCCTAATACGAGTCCTCACTGCCTCTGATCGATTCTGGGACGACGCGCATTGCCTTTTGCTCGACTGTGACCGTGCCCAACCATTGTCCCTACTGCCTCCGATCGACTTTGGAACGACGCGCATTGCCTTTTGCTCGACTGTGACTCTGCCTTATACGTGACACCACAGCCTCTGATCAACCGCGAGGGGCCATCCAACGCCTCCTGCTCCACTCTAACGATGCTCGTGTCGACCCCACATAGCCGCCGATCGACTCTGGGACGACGCGCATTGCCTTTTGCTCGAGTGTGACCGTGCCCAACCAGTGTCCCCACTACCTCCAATCGACTCTGGAACGACGCGCATTGCCTTTTGCTTGACTGTGACCGTGCCCAACACGCGTCCCTACTGCCTCCGATCGACTCTGGAACGACGCGCATTGCCCTTTGCTCGGCTGTGACCGTGCCCATCCAGTGTCCCTACTGCCTCCGATCGACTTTGGAACGACGCGCATTGCCTTTTGCTCGACTGTGACCGTGCCCAACACGTGTCCCTACTGCCTTCGATCGACTCTGGAACGACGCGCATTGCCTTTTGCTCGACTGTGACCGTGCCCAACCAGTGTCCCTACTGCCTCCGATCGACTTTGGAACGACGCGCATTGCCTTTTGCTCGACTGCGACCGTGCCCAACACGTGTCCCTACTGCCTCCGATCGACTCTGGAACGACGCGCATTGCCTTTTGCTCGACTGTGACCGCGCCCAACCAGTGTCCCTACTGCCTCCGATCGACTTTGGAACGACGCGCATTGCCTTTTGCTTGACTGTGACCGTGCCCAACACGAGTCCCCACCGCCTCTGATCGACTCCGGGACGACGCGCATTGCCTTTCGCCCGACTGCGACCGTGCCCAACCAGTGTCCCCACTACCTCCAATCGACTCTGGAACGACGCGCGTTGCCTTTTGCTCGACTGTGATCGTGCCCAACCAGTGTCCCTACTGCCTCCGATCGACTTTGGAACGACGCGCATTGCCTTTTGCTCGACTGTGACCGTGCCCAACACGTGTCCCTCCTGCCTCCGATCGACTCAGGAACGACGCGCATTGCCTTCTGCTCGACTGTGATCGTGCCCAACCAGTGTCCCCACTGCCACCGATCGACTTTGGAACGACGCGCATCGCCTTTTGCTCGACTGTGACTGTGCCCAACACGTGTCCCCACTGCCTCCGATCGACTCTGGAACGACGCGCATTGCCTTTTACTCGACTGTGACCGTGCCCAACACGTGTCCCCACAGCCTCTGATCAACTGCGGGAGGCCATCCAACGCCTCCTGCTCCACTCTAACGACGCTCGTGTCGACTCCACATTGCCGTTGATCGACTCCGGGATGTATGTGTATACAGACATTTATATATATATATGTATTTATTATTATTGTACATATATGTATATATATGTATATATACGTATATATATGTATATATAAATATATATGTATATACAGGGTGTCCCTAAATTGAGGGACACGGACCAGCGAGCGTGATACCTGACTGAAATGCAACCGAGAATTTCTTTACCGGAACCTCGTCCGACGCATAGTTTTTGAATTATAAGCGATAGCGTTAGGCCAATCAGAGTGCACCATTTCATCTGGATTTGCCGCCACGGAAATTGCTGTTTTGTTCGTCCGGGTGAATTATTATTATTCGGTTACAAAGTAAATATCGGCACCTCCCCTCACTCGCTGTTGTACCCCTTCTCGAGCGCTGACCTCGGTATTGTTGCCGCGGCACACGCTGCCGGCCGCACACCCACGGACGCACACTCGTGTGTGTGAAAATAAGCGAATGCCCAGCTCCACAATACTACGAAACACACATACACGAGTGAAAATAAAAATAAATCTCGAAATAAATCAGCGGATTTAAGATTTAATGTTATAAAACACTTCCAATCATCGATGTATGCATAAAACTAGAGATTTTAGACGATTGATATGCCGTTAGGGTTCATAATTAGTCATTCAATCAATCTGAATTATGCTTTCCGAACAATTTTTGTGTCTTTGCAACATAACTTTTCCACTAGTTTGAAATTCATCATTGACATCCGATTTTTCAATAATGCGAGGGAACAACTCGTTGAATCAACGTGTCAATAGGTTTGTAAATCAATAACAATTCACCTGAGTTAACACAAAATAACTGAATAAATGAGAATTCACTGAATCACTAAAAATGATAACTGAAATCATGAGAATTATTTGAGATATAAGTGAATTAGGAAGAGTTGTAATAAGTCAAGTTACTTTGAATAACTTTAGATTCGTGCCTAAATTTTATGTTTAGAGAGAAAAATAATTAAATTCAAATAAAAAAGTAATTTTAAATCAAGAAGAAGAAAATTTTCAAATACCTGAATTCAAATGAAGCAATTTGAATTTAATAAATCTATTCGAATTTGAGGAGAAATAATAATTATTATTTGGACCAGAAAAATGAAGTCGAATTACATGAATAAATTCAATTGATTCAACTCAAAAAAATATGGTGTCATTCAAATTCCCAGTTATTTCCTCGTCGATTCAATGTGGGTCTGGAGTGGCAAGTAACGTTGAAATTGTTGAGATCAATGCTAGTGATGGCCACTTATCTGAGAATAATCGATGTATTGATTAATCGATTTCAACAAAATAATCGGACACGGCTCGATTGAATTGGTAAAGATTAATTGATTTGGTAAATTTCTGCGTGTAGTCTTAATATGAGAAGAGATATTTTGATAATTCATAGTCTTATTCAAAATATTTTTAAGTTTGATAAATTTTGAGTAATTAATACCTAAACCACATACATCGATACTGTATTGCATCGTTCGTATGAGTAAACAAGCGGCTTAAGGCTGACCGTGAGCCAGCCCTCGAACTTCCCGTTTTCACACTGCAAATTCAAGGTTCATGGAACAAATAAATATTAATATCCAATTCCAATTTTCCAACTACGAATTCAGAGTCGTGATTGACGATTCAAAAGCCCTCGCATATCATATTACATAAAAAAATATTACGATTGTTTTTATTTTGAACCACTAATAATGGATCGACCATCATAAATTTTAGAAATCTGACCTTGGATCGGTCACTGATGACCGGAAAAATCTCCACTTACGCATTTCTACCAAAATCCGAATATTTTAAGATTTTGTTTCACCATGTGAGTTCGCCATTTCGAATTTTTCAAATCTAACCCCAGATTCGTGATCAGCGACCCCAAAATCCTCATGGTACCAATTTTCATTCAAATCCGTTAATCCATTCTCAATAATATGTAAATTTCCTTTTTTAAAAATTACCTCAATCAAAGACCTATCCGATGAGGGGGGATGCCAACAAGATTTTTCATAAAAAAAAAAACTTCTAAACATCGAATTTAAAATCGAAAAGCGATGAGTCTCAGTATCCCTTCGTGCTTTTGCTGCCTATTTTGCGACAAAAAATGTATTTTATAGCCAGACAAATTAATGCTCGAATTAAATGGGATTTCGTAATTTCGACAATGCTTCATTTTACCTGGAAACATCTTTTCTTATACCCGGACATTGCCAAATTTTAGAAAGAAATTTCGATTATGTAGACAGAGAGAAGCATTTTAGGGCACAATATCCTTTCACGGCAAAGAAGGAATGAATTCAGAGACACTCAAATTTAGATAAACCAACTGAGTGATAAGTGAGTCATACCATACATTATTTCACTGAATAAATTATTGATTATTCGGAAAAGGTTAATTTTGCTAAATTCATGTTACATACTAGATTTATTCGCACTGTTTTCGGCAACACTCAATTGTTCCATAAATCAGTTTACGGCGCTACAAATGTTATTGGATAAAAAAAATTCTCATGTTCTTCCCATTCGAAGTCACAAAAAATCGATATACTCCAATTCCAGAAACATAATTAAGCCGCTTGTTTACTCACACGAACGATGCAATACAGTATCGATGTATGTGGTTCAAGTATTAATTACTCAAAATTTATCAAACTTAAAAATATTTTGAATAAGACTATGAATTATCAAAATATCTCTTCTGATATTAAGACTACACGCAGAAATTTACCACATCGATTACCCTTTTACCGATCTTTACCAATTCAATCGAGCCGTGTCCGATTATTTTGTTGAAATCGATTAATCAATACATCGATTATTCTCAGATAAGTGGCCATCACTAGCATTGATCTCAACAATTTCAACGTTACTTGCCACTTCAGACCCACATTGAATCGACGAGGAAATAACTGGGAATTTGAATGACACCATATTTTTTTGAGTTGAATCAATTGAATTTATTCATGTAATTCGACTTCATTTTTCTGGTCCAAATAATAATTATCATTTCTCCTCAAATTCGGATAGATTTATTAAATTCAAATTGCTTCATTTGAATTCAGGTATTTGGAAATTTTCTTCTTCTTGATTTAAAATTACTTTTTCATTTGAATTTAATTATTTTTCTCTCTAAACATAAAATTTTGGCACGAATCTAAAGTTATTCAAAGTAACTTGACTTATTACAACTCTTCCTAATTCACTTATATCTCAAATAATTCTCATGATTTCAGTTATCATTTTTAGTGATTCAGTGAATTCTCATTTATTCAGTTATTTTGTGTTAACTCAGGTGAATTGTTATTGATTTACAAACCTATTGACACGTTGATTCAACGAGTTGTTCCCTCGCATTATTGAAAAATCGGATGTCAATGATGAATTTCAAACTAGTGGAAAAGTTATGTTGCAAAGACACAAAAATTGTTCGGAAAGCATAATTCAGATTGATTGAATGACTAATTATGAACCCTAACGGCATATCAATCGTCTAAAATCTCTAGTTTTATGCATACATCGATGATTGGAAGTGTTTTATAACATTAAATCTTAAATCCGCTGATTTATTTCGAGATTTATTTTTATTTTCACTCGTGTATGTGTGTTTCGTAGTATTGTGGAGCTGGGCATTCGCTTATTTTCACACACACGAGTGTGCGTCCGTGGGTGTGCGGCCGGCAGCGTGTGCCGCGGCAACAATACCGAGGTCAGCGCTCGAGAAGGGGTACAACAGCGAGTGAGGGGAGGTGCCGATATTTACTTTGTAACCGAATAATAATAATTCACCCGGACGAACAAAACAGCAATTTCCGTGGCGGCAAATCCAGATGAAATGGTGCACTCTGATTGGCCTAACGCTATCGCTTATAATTCAAAAACTATGCGTCGGACGAGGTTCCGGTAAAGAAATTCTCGGTTGCATTTCAGTCAGGTATCACGCTCGCTGGTCCGTGTCCCTCAATTTAGGGACACCCTGTATATCTATATATATTTATATTATTCAATAATATAATAGAATATAAATCAAGGTAATTGAGGTAAATAATGTCATATAATAAAAAATGATTGTTAATAGAAAAATCATAAAAAAATTAAATCAAAAAAAATAAGCGAATAATTAAAAATATTTAGGATTTTTCTAATAATTATACATAATTCTGAAAGATTGAAATAATGTGAGAAAAATTTTTTTTTTCAATTTTTCGTTTTTCAAAATTAACTTGGAAATTATAATATACATATGTATATATATTTATATATATTTATATATATATATACATATATATATATATATATATACATATATATGTATATATATATTTATATGTATTTATATTATACAATAAAATAATAAAATATAAATGGAGGTATTTGAGGTGAAAAATGTAATGAAATAAAAAATGATTGTAAATAGAAAAAATTATAAAAAAATAAAATGAAATAAAAAATAAGCGAATAATTGAAAATATTTACGATTTTTCTGACAATTATACTTAATTTTAAAAAATTGAAATATTGTGGAAAAAATTTTTTTTTCCAATTCCCCTTCTCTCAAAAGTAGATTGAGAATTATATTACACATATATATACATATATGTATATGTATACATACATTTATATATATATATATATATATATATATATATATATATATATATATATATATATATATATATATATATATATATATATATATATATGTAGATATATGTACATATATTTATATATATATATACATGTATATATATATATATATATACATATATATGTATATATATATTTATATGTATTTATATTATACATTAATATAATAAAATATAAATGGAGGTAATTAAGGTAAATAATGTAATGAAATAAAAAATGATTGTAAATAGAATAAAATTATAAAAAAACGAAATAAAATAAATAATAAGCGAATAATTAAAAATATTTAGGATTTTTCTAATAATTATACATAATTTTGAAAAATTGAAATAATGTAAGAAAAATTTTTTTTTTCAATTTTTCATTCTTCAAAATTAAATTGGAAATTATAATACACATATGTATATATATTTATATATATTTATATATATATATACATATATATATATATATATATATACATATATATGTATATATATATTTATATGTATTTATATTATACATTAATATCATAAGATATAAATAGAGTTAATTGAGGTAAATAATGTAATAAAATAAAAAATGATTGTGGATAAAAAAAATTATAGAAAAATGAAATAAAATAAAAAATAAGCGAATAATTTAGAATATTTACGATTTTTCTGACAATTATACGTAATTTCAAAAAATTGAAATATTGTGGAAAAATTTTTTTTTTTCACTTTCCCTCCTTTTAAAAGTAAATTGAAAATTATGATATACATATATAACCATTTATGTATATGTATACATATATTCATATATATATATATATATATATATATATATATATATATATATATATATATATATATATATATATATATATATATATATATATTTATATATATATATGTATATATATGTACATATATGTATATATACATATATATATGTATATATAAATATATATGTATATATATCTATATATATATATATTTTACAATAATATAATAGAATATAAATTAAGGTAATTGAGGTAAATAATGTCATAAAATAAAAAATGATTGTGAATAGAAAAATCATAAAAAAATTAAACCAAAAAAAAAAAAAGAATGATTAAAAATATTTAGGATTTTTCTAATGATTATACATAATTTTGAAAGATTGAAATAATGTAAGAAAAATTTTTTTTTTCAATTTTTCGTACTGCAAAATTAAATTGGAAATTATAATATACATATGTATATATATTTAGATATATTTATATATATATATACATATATATATATATTTACATATATATGTATATATATATTTATATGTATTTATATTATACATTAAAATAATAAAATATAAATGGAGGTAATTGAGGTCAATAATGTAATAAAATAAAAAATGATTGTAATTAGAAAAAATTATAAAAAAATAAAATAAAATAAAAAATAAGCGAATAATTGAAAATATTTACGATTTTTCTGACAATTATACTTAATTTTAAAAAATTGAAATATTGTGGAAAAAATTTTTTTTTTCAATTCCCCTTCTCTTAAAAGTAGATTGAGAATTATATTACACATGAATATACATATATGTATATGTATACATACATTTATATATATATATATATATATGTAGATACATGTACATATATTTTTATATATATATACATGTATATATATATATATATATACATATATATGTATATATATATTTATATGTATTTATATTATACATTAATATAATAAAATGCAAATGGAGGTAATAAAGGTAAATAATGTAATGAAATAAAAAATGATTTCGAATAGAATAAAATTATAAAAAAACGAAATAAAATAAAAAATAGGCGAATAATTAAAAATATTCAGGATTTTTCTAATAATTATACATGATTTTGAAAAATTGAAATAATGTAAGAAAAATTTTTTTTTTCAATTTTTCATTCTTCAAAATTAAATTGGAAATTATAATACACATATGTATATATATTTATATATATTTATATATATATTTACATATATATATATATACATATATATTCATATGTATTCATATTATACATTATTATCATGAAATATAAATGGAGGTAATTGAGGTAAATAATGTAAAAAAATAAAAAATGATTGTGAATAGAAAAAATTATAGAAAAATGAAATAAAATAAAAAATGAGCGAATAATTCAAAATATTTACAATTTTTCTGACAATTATACGTAATTTTAAAAAATTGAAATATTGTGGAAAAATTTTTTTTTTTTCACTTTCCCTTCTTTTAAAAGTGAATTGAAATTTATAATATACATATATAACCATTTATGTATATGTATACATACATTCATAATATATATATATATATATATATATATATATATATATATATGTATATATATGTACATATATGTATATATATGTATATATACGTATATATATGTATATATGAATATATATGTATATATATTTATATATATTTATATTATTCAATAATGTGATAGGATATAAATTAAGGTAATTGAGGTAAATAATGTCATAAAATAAAAAATGATTGTGAATAGAAAAATCATAAAAAAATTAAACCAAAAAAAAAAAAAGAATAATTAAAAATATTCAGGATTTTTCTAATAATTATACATAATTTTGAAAGATTGAAATAATGTAAGAAAAATTTTTTTTTTCAATTTTACGTTTTTCAAAATTAAATTGGAAATCATAATATACATATGTATATATATTTAGATATTTATATATATATATACATATATATATAGATATACATATATATGTATATATGTATTTATATGTATTTATATTATACATCAAAATGACAAAATATAAATAGAGGTAATTGAGGTAAATAATGTAATGAAATAAAAGATGATTGTGAATAGAATAAAATTATAAAAAAACGAAATAAAATAAAAAATAAGCGAATAATTGAAAATATTGACGATTTTTCTGACAATTATACGTAATTTTAAAAAATTGAAATATTGTGGAAAAAATTTTTTTTTTCAATTCCCCTTCTCTTAAAAGTAGATTGAGAATTATATTACACATATATATACATATATGTATATGTATACATACATGAGTATATATATATATATATATATATATATATATATATATATATATATATATATATATGTAGATATATGTACATATATTTATATATATATATACATGTATATATATATATATATATACATATATATGTATATATATATTTATATGTATTTATATTATACATTAATATAATAAAATATAAATGGAGGTAATTAAGGTAAATAATGTAATAAAATAAAGAATGATTGTAATTAGAATAAAATTATAAAAAAACGAAATAAAATAAAAAACAAGCGAATAATTAAAAATATTCAGGATTTTTCTAATAATAATACATAATTTTGAAAGATTGAAATAATGTAGGTAAAATTTTTTTTTTCAATTTTTCGTTCTTCAAAATTAAATTGGAAATTATAATATACATATGTATATATATTTAGATATATTTATATATATATATACATATATATATATATATACATATATATGTATATATATATTTATATGTATTTATATTATACATTAAAATAACAAAATATAAATGGAGGTAATTGAGGTAAATAATGTAATGAAATAAAAGATGATTGTGAATAGAATAAAATTATAAAAAAACGAAATAAAATGAAGAATAAGCGAATAATTAAAAAGATTTGGGATTTTTCTAATATCTATACATAATTTTGAAAAATTGAAATAATGTAAGAAAAATTTTTTTTTTCAATTTTTCATTCTTCAAAATTGAATTGGAAATTATAATATACATATGTATGTATATTTATATATATTTATATATATATATACATATATATATATATATATACATATATATGTATATATATATTTATATGTATTTATATTATACATTAATATCATAAAATATAAATGGAGGTAATTGAGGTAAATAATGCAATAAAATAAAAAATGATTGTAAATGAAAAAAATTATAGAAA